>NC_030858.1:7592679-7623507 GCF_000208745.1 Theobroma cacao
GTTTCACAGCAAAACCAAATCACAACCAATCAACAGAAAATAAAAGCACAATAAGTAAGTACCTGGACTATGGAAGAGACCAACGTAACTTGAAAGTTGGACGAGAGAGGCGGTGCTATTGTCAGAACCCAAACAGTGGAAGAGTGGCGGAGAGAAAGAGGGGAAGAACGGCTGAGAGAAAGAGGGAAAGGAGGAAGAGAGAGAGAAAAAAAATAGTTTTTATAGGGATAAAGTGGTGATTTAATTAAACAGTTGAGGGTATTATAGTCAAAATATAATTTAAACTTATTCCTCCGGTCAGAGAATAGATAATACCGGAGGGAAAGCGGGTATTAACCATTCCCACTGATTCAGCCATAGTTGAGGAATTTCTATTCCTCAGAATGCTTATTCCGCCCTCTTGTTTGACAACCAAACAAGAGAAACGAAATGGCATGGGAATAGAGGGGGAATGGCTTAGCCATTCCCCAAACCAAACATGCAGTAAGTTCTTTAAAAACATTATGGTTAGAATTTGCCTTTGTCGTTTAAAAAGAGATAAATTAATAATATGTTATGCTGGCAGCGCCAATAATTAGTTAACATAGTATTATTTCTAACAGTGTTGGCAAAGGAATCACCAAATATTAGCACAAAGCCAGGCTGGCCTTGGATCCCTGACCATGGATTGCTTTGTTCCATTCGCAGAACTAGCCAAGTAGACCCACCAGCACCAGTTAATGATTTTACTTCCAGTCCTCGGTTAACGCAGAGGCCTTGTTGAAGTACAAATATCCCAAAATAGAAGCCGATATAAATAAAAAATTACAAGTACTACACTCTTGAACAGTGAGACTAGACATGCACCCTGGCAAAGGACAACAACAAAAAAGGTCAGATCTGGAAATGGGGTGAGCCCGTGAGGGGTTACGCACAGAGGCGTGGGGCTAGAGCCGATGGTCCCACAGTGACCAGTGATCAGCCATGACAACACAGTCCCAACCAGCCAGCCAAACTTCACTCTCCCCCGACCAAAGCTTCCCCTTTTTCCTGTTTTGTTTTTTTATTTATTTTTTATGCATTGTCACGCATTATTTTATTGGTGATGAGTAGGGTCCAATAGGGACCCAATGGCTGCCTTCTCTCTTTCTCTTCGAAGATGGCACGACAAAATCCCTAATTTGAAGTTGTAAGTGTGAGTTTAATTTTAATTTTACTGAAAAGGAATGTTTAGCTTTTTTTATAAGACTATTTGAATGCCTATTCATTCAATACGAGAATATGAATCTTTACCTAAAATCTGATTAATATCTCTGACTATAAAATAATAGTAAACCAAAATATTTTAAGAGAGAATCCCATGTTTAGAACAAGTGTGAAGATCATGCTTCCCTGCATTTGTGGAGTTTATGCGAAGTGTTTGTCAATACCTTTAGCATGGTTTTAAAAAGAGGTTGCGAATTTGGGAATCTTGTGCTTTGTTTTGAGGTTAATGGGCGAATTTATTTAATATGGATTTTATCACTAACTTCAGTCTCATATAATTGAAGCAAATCACACGTCTATAAAGGATACTTTAAAGCCTGCATGCCTAGTGCAAATTTGTTTCACTAACTATTGAATTGTTGTTCATTTTTCTTCGTTCAATTTTACTTTTACATGAGATTAAGGGATTGATTCTAATGACAGTGATATATTAACTTTTTATTTACTTTTCAACCTTATATCCTTTCAAACATCTTAATCTTCCTCACAGCATTTTTACAATAATTTCAAAGGATATTATTCCATAAGAATTCCTCGCCACATTCGTAGAACATACTTTTCCTCAGCTTGAACTTTTCTTTGAACCGCAGCAGTAGTGGTTGGCCGAGGGAGGGAAGCGTTGCGTTTGATGCGAAGAAAGTTCAGATTTCGAGAGTGGGTCCATGCGAGGTTCTTCGTGTTGGCTATAAGGCTACCATCCATCTGAGTTGGGTGAACGGTCCTGATCTCCTCTTCTTAAATGTTTGGTGGGGCCTAAGTTTTTTAACGTTACATGATTGATAGCATCATGCAAAAACAAAACAGTGAAAACTCCCATACCACAAATTTAACCTTCCTAAGAAAAACCAAAAAAAAAAAGTTATTTGTTTTTTAAAAGAAAAGAAAAGCCGATTGAGGCACTCCATGCGTCTAAAATGCGCCCTTGTTGGATTTATCCGAATCAACGCCACATCGTCAAACTCCAAAAAAAACATAGGAAAAGTTTCTTCGCAATCAGGGAAGGGCAAACCCTAGACAAAACAACATACTTTGCGTTCATTTATGGAGACGATGTCGTTTTCATTGCCTTGTGTTGTCCATGTGAGAAATTTCCTTGCCTTAGGAAAGTTCTTGCCAAATATAAATATATATTCGTTGTATTTGGTCTATAATTTATTGTAATTTTGACAATTAATTATTATTTAATTTTTAATTCAATGAGACAATGACTAGATCAAGCCACTGTTTTCCCCTCATTTAAATACGTTCATATACATTTTGTGTGCAATATTCTTTGCTAGCCAAGATAGACCATCCTACTTATATTGATGTGAAAGTGAACATTAATGTAATAGTCAATTGTATCGTAAATTGTTTCTTTTATTGAGAAAATAAATTTGATTCTTTAAATAAGAGATACATGTATATATTATTAAACTAAATACTCAAATGTGCAAATTAATTTTTTAAATATAAAATCAAATAATTAAAAATAAAATTTGTTTATTTTCCTCTTTTGCACAAATATTTTACCATATTCTTTAACTAATATATATATTGAATAGCCTTACATTTAAAGTCTATGATATTCTTTTGACTATATCTTTGCAAACTTTAATATGTTTCTCACTCAATTTTTTTTTTTGCAAATTTAATCCTGGCTCTTTTTTTAAATGATGTATGTTAATCTTATTTTCACACAAGTGGCAACCATTGTTATCATCATTATATCCGAATTACCACACGCTAATAAGTTATATCTAAGACAATTATTGAGAAATAATCATGAAAATTTTTTGGAGCAAGTAATTGCTATCAAGTCTCATACTTTACGTTCCAAATTTACAATAATTGCGACAACAATAAAACCATATATATTTACTTTTCTTTAAATTTCTTAACCAAAATTTAAAACAGGTTAGGCAATAATCATTAGTTTTAACTGATTTTATTTACCTTGAAGTTTACTTTTTTCTTAAAAAAATATTTGCAAAAAGTAATCAATTTTTAAGTAAAATATTAGAGGTGAACTACATAAATATTGACGCGTTAGTTAAGGTAATTAGTTTAAAAAGTAAAGTGGGAACTAATTAACATTTGTCAACATATTTAATTACATTTCAAATAAAAAAATGGAACTGGTAAATTGTTTTATTTTAAATTCCCATATATAGTCCAAAAAATTAGTCAAAAATGACAGTTATTTTCACTGGTTAAACGTTGCAGTTAAACTTTTATACTCTCTCTCTCTTACTCACCATACTTATCTGACCCTCCCAACTAAAGAGATCTGATTCTTCCATTTCTTATAATTTACAAAAAAAAAAAAGACAAGAGAAGAAAATCTTTATTTTCACACTTATTTTTTTTCTTGTTTTCCACCGCAAACTTTTTCCTGTATATAAAATCTCATTTCTCTCCCATTTTCCTCTCACTGGAAAAAAAGGACGCTTCTTTTTCTTGTTCACATTCACACTCTCTCTCTCTCTTCACTTGCATTTCGTTTCTTTGGGAGGGTGGTAATTATGGGGGCTTCGATTTTGTCAGATCTCGGAGCCGAGATCCTGATCCCGGTCTGCGCCGTGGTTGGAATTGCCTTTTCTTTCGTACAATGGGTTCTCGTTTCCAAGGTGAAGCTCTCTCCGGGTCGAGACTCGGGTTCCCCCGGGAACAACGGTGCGGGTGCGAAAAACGGGTACGCGGATTACCTCATTGAAGAAGAAGAAGGTCTTAATGACCATAATGTTGTTCTTAAATGTGCTGAAATTCAAAACGCCATCTCTGAAGGTTGTTGCTCTTTTGCTTTCTTCTTTTAAAGGTTTTTGCGATCTGTCTTTTTTTTTCTTGTGAAAAATTGATCCTTTTGGTCTTATTTTGATTTTTTTATGTGGGGTTTCCGTGATTTATTTTGGGGTTTTTTTTTCCTGTTTGCATGTCTGAAGTACCTAACTGAAATGGTTTTTTGAAGAACGAGGTTATCTTTTTTTTTTTGCGAAACGTTTTTGTTTTATATGTTTTGAGAGTTTAGATCTTTTGTTTCTCATTGTGTGTGCGCGCGTGTTTTTATGTTTGGTTTGTGGAGTTTTTGGTTTGTCTGCATAAATTTTGGTGTTGTGTAGTGAATTATTGCTGGGGAAGAAGAAACAGTTTTGGAGCACGAGGTTTCTGTTTCTTCATGTATTCCTATGTTAAAGTATAAGTATTTTTTTTTTAATTTTTCTGATATGTATTTACTTTATATTGAAGCCATGAAAAGCTACATAATGTGCAAGCTGTCCTAATTTTATATATATATATATATGTCTGTATGTTTTTATTTATATAATATGTGCTTCAATGAATGTTTTCTTCAGATCGAGTATAGGGGATGGGGGGAATCTGGAGTTTGGACCCACGTGTATTTATTAAATATATCTCACAATCAACATTGATTAGGTTGTTGTGTTATTTTTCTATATGCACATTGAGAATATAATTGAGATCTAGGCCTTTCTTTTTTGGGTTTTGAATTTTACGTTTTGTAGCACATGGATTATGCATAATGGCATTGAAAGACTTTGGACATTTCCTCATAATTGCATGCTTGCTATGAAATTTCTTTTCCTACTGATTAATAAGCGGATGGAAAGTTGAACGCTGATGCTTCCTGGATTGGATTGTCATTGTTTCTTTATTTGAGATCTTGTACCCTTTTTGTTGAATTTGAACCAGATCTGGAAGTCTTACTTTTATATGGGGCCTGAATTAAGTTTCCAGTGGCCAGAACTTTTCAATTTGTTTACTCTGAAAGCGTTACTTAAAACAGATATAAACGTTGGATGATTCAATTATTTTGTCTTAAGTATATGTTTAGTTTCTTTTTTTTTTTTACTGTTTCCGTAACATGTAAGTTATATAATGCAGGAAAGACTGTCATAGTACAAGTTGATTTGAGGGAATGATGCACTGTTTTAAGATATGATATGCTTAACACTTTATTTCACTTTTGGAAAGCGGGATGCTTTTGAATCATTTCCATGCTTCCGAGGCTGTAACATACTGAGTTTAATTTTTGGTGGACCATTTCCTTGTTTGTTTCTGCTGTATGGCAGATTTAATTATTTCAATCTTTTTTTTTTTGTAAATTAAATAATAGAGTTATTAAAATGCAAAAATATATTTAGATCTGTTACTTTTTAATTTGCTGTCAACAAAATGTTATACTACAAAGTACAAATACTTTTCTTTTAGAAAGAGAAATTCTTTCAATTCTATCTGTTATGTCATTGTTTCTGGTACTTTGCCCCGAATAATCAAGTCAGAAGAAAACAAGAAGACTAAAGCTTGTACTATAGACAGTGTTCCTGACAATATGCTTGTGTAACAAAGGAGTAGGGGCTTTTATCTAGTTGTGCTGTTTATTGCCTTTTCTCTTGGTAATTCCTGTAAAGACTTTCTCAGTTAGCTAATTTTGGGATTTATGAGTTTACAGGGGCAACCTCATTTCTTTTCACTGAGTACCAGTATGTTGGCATTTTCATGGTTGCTTTTGCAATCTTGATTTTCCTTTTCCTTGGCTCGGTCGAGGGTTTCAGCACTAAGAGCCAGCCTTGCATGTATGACCAATCTAAGATGTGCAAGCCTGCTCTTGCCACTGCTGCATTCAGCACCATATCTTTCTTGCTTGGTGCTGTCACTTCAGTTGTTTCTGGCTTTCTTGGGATGAAAATTGCTACCTATGCAAATGCTAGAACCACTCTGGAGGCAAGAAAGGGAGTTGGAAAGGCATTTATCACTGCATTCAGATCTGGTGCTGTCATGGGTTTTCTTCTTGCTGCAAATGGCCTTTTGGTGCTTTACATTGCCATCAACTTATTCAAACTCTACTATGGTGATGATTGGGGTGGTCTTTTTGAGGCGATCACTGGTTATGGGCTTGGGGGATCATCTATGGCTCTTTTTGGCAGAGTTGGTGGAGGAATCTATACCAAAGCTGCTGATGTAGGTGCTGATCTTGTGGGCAAGGTGGAAAGGAACATTCCTGAGGATGACCCTAGAAATCCAGCTGTAAGTAACATGTCTCTATGAATATGTTTATCACAACTTTGAATTCAGAAAACTGAGTGGTTGTCCTCTTGGGTTGTCACTGAGTTGCTTCCTTGTTTCAGGTGATTGCTGACAATGTTGGTGATAATGTTGGTGATATAGCTGGAATGGGATCTGATCTTTTTGGCTCTTATGCTGAATCATCTTGTGCTGCACTTGTTGTTGCTTCCATCTCTTCTTTTGGCATCAATCATGAGTTGACTCCAATGTTATATCCTCTAATCATCAGTTCCGTTGGTATCCTTGTTTGTTTAATCACCACTTTATTTGCAACAGACTTCTTTGAGATTAAGGCTGTAAAGGAAATTGAGCCATCATTGAAGCGTCAACTTATCATCTCCACTGTTCTCATGACTGTTGGAATTGGCATTGTTAGTTGGATAGCTCTTCCATCTTCCTTTACCATTTTCAATTTTGGAGACCAGAAAGCTGTGAAAAACTGGTGAGCTCTTATTGCTTTGTTTTGAGAAATATCAAGAGTCATATGCTTGCATTTGGAGTGTGTAACATTGAATTTCTTCTGCAGGCAACTATTCTTATGCGTTTCTGTTGGTCTTTGGGCTGGCCTAATTATTGGATTTGTAACTGAGTACTATACTAGCAACGCATACAGGTATCCATTTTGGTAGCATTAATATCCTTTACTTGTCCTTTATTATCATTGATTTTGACACGTTCTTTACTTTCTGCTGCAGCCCTGTGCAAGACGTTGCTGATTCCTGCCGGACTGGAGCTGCTACTAATGTTATTTTTGGCCTTGCATTGGGTTACAAGTCTTGCATTATTCCTATTTTTGCTATTGCAGTCAGTATTTTTGTTAGTTTTAGCTTTGCTGCTATGTATGGCATTGCTGTTGCTGCCCTTGGAATGTTGAGCACCATAGCTACTGGATTGGCTATTGATGCCTATGGTCCCATCAGTGATAATGCTGGAGGCATTGCTGAGATGGCTGGCATGAGCCACAGAATACGAGAGAGAACTGATGCTCTTGATGCTGCAGGAAATACCACTGCTGCTATTGGAAAGGTTTGAATTTTTTTTTACAAAAATTTGCTTGCTTAAACACAAGGCTTTCGTTCTTATCTGTTTTTAGTTGATATGGCATAACAGTTGAGAAGAAGGTTTTTTTGTTTGTTTGTTTGTTTTGGTTGGCACTGATGTCTTTGGTGATATTGAATAATCCATTGGTCCAATGAAGCAGGTCATTTTTGCTTTTATTTTTCCAATCCTTTTACTTTATTTAAAATTGAAATTTCTTTTTCTTAAGAGTTATTCAATTTCTATTTTACTTACCTTTTTCAACGCATCCTGTCTCCTTTAAATTTAATTTTCCATGAGTAATTTTTTTACTCCTTGATCGGCTTTGATTTTTTCTGTAGTTTATAACTGAGAAGTAGTTCTCTTACTAAAGCCACAGACTGTAGTTGCAATTTTTGCTTGATTTAGCACTTGTGTGTCTGCTTGAAGGAAAACATAATCTTGTTGTTGTGTTAGTGAGTTAAAGGTATTCATTTGAGCACTGCATTTCTTTCCAGGGTTTCGCCATTGGATCAGCAGCCCTTGTGTCTCTTGCCCTCTTTGGTGCCTTTGTGAGCCGTGCTGCTATTTCAACAGTTGATGTGTTGACCCCTAAAGTTTTTATTGGTTTGCTTGTGGGTGCAATGCTTCCTTACTGGTTCTCTGCTATGACCATGAAGAGTGTGGGAAGTGCTGCTTTGAAGATGGTTGAGGAAGTGCGCAGGCAATTCAATACGATCCCAGGTCTCATGGAGGGCAGTGCTAAGCCTGACTATGCTACCTGTGTTAAGATTTCTACGGATGCTTCCATCAAAGAAATGATCCCTCCTGGAGCCCTTGTTATGCTCACACCCCTTCTTGTTGGAATCTTTTTTGGTGTGGAAACTCTCTCTGGTGTCCTTGCTGGATCCCTTGTCTCTGGTGTGCAGGTAATGTTAACAAGTCCTAATATTGTGTATTAACAGCCTTATGATTTGGAATTGCATGTTAAATTCTTGAGATACTGCTTGAGGTGTTTCATACAGAAGGTTTCATCTTAATGTTGTTTCTGTTTTGGTAATGTTTGCAGATTGCTATCTCTGCATCGAACACAGGGGGTGCTTGGGATAATGCCAAGAAGTATATTGAGGTACCAATGATTTGACTGACTTCCTATGAGTTACTCTTATGATTGACGTTTTGAAAGTAAATGTTCTGTATTTATGCTCTGGATTTTGTCGTGGAATGCAGGCTGGTGCTTCAGAACATGCAAGATCTCTTGGGCCCAAAGGATCAGATCCACATAAGGCAGCTGTTATTGGTGACACCATTGGGGACCCTCTGAAGGATACATCTGGGCCATCATTGAACATCCTCATCAAGCTAATGGCTGTCGAATCACTTGTCTTCGCTCCCTTCTTTGCTACACATGGTGGGCTTCTTTTTAAGATATTTTAAGAGAAGACAAAAGATGGGCTAATGGTCCACCGATTCCAGCTTCTACGGGTTCTTCTCTTCTAGTTCTCCTTTTGAAGTAAATTTAGTTTGTAGCACATTTTGACTCTAGAGACCATATCCTCTTTAAGGTCAAATCGGCAGTGAGAATTTTCCCTTGCAAAGGGTTGACAATGACATTGATGATGATGATGATGATTCTGGTCAATCTAGAAAAGAGTTAAAGCCCCATTGTTACTATTATTACTTTTTGTTTTTGTGAAGAATGTTTTTGTTGCCCTCGCTCAACTTTGTTTTCTTGCTCTGATATCCATTGTCATGCCTGGTTGTTGTTGGCATAAATCTTGGACTCTAAATGATTCAAAGCATGGATTATTGAAAATTGCAGGAAAAAAAAAAAGGTGCTCTTTTGATTTGTTATCATTTTGTTAGGCATTGGGAAAGTTGTGATGAAGCTCAAGCTTGGTAGAAAGTCGAGTACTGAGATAGGTTAATTTGCAGCCTTGCATTTGAGCAATGCAAGGTAACGGAGTCTGGGCAATGAAGAAATACAAGTAATGAGCAAACTTTATCTATCATTGCTAAGAAGGTATTCTTACTTGCACAATAGTTTTTCTCATGGATGAAACATTGACAGCCCAAATATAGGTGTAGCTAAAGTCTTTGTTATATTTGGTACAAAATTAAGTTGCAGCCATCTCCCTAGAAATATTTGCCCCCACAATCTCGGTTATCGTCAACAAAAGACAACAGTATGAGTTGTACAACTGGAATGAGTCATTCTGCATTTACTTAGGGCCAAGGACAACCTAAGTTAGAAATCTAAAGGCCATCGTAATGACAGAAGGACGGGCCATGTAGGAGAGTGGATCATCATCTTCATTACTATTACGTTAATTTCAAGGATTAGGTTTTAATCCAACTTGCGTGACTTTTTTCCAAATTAATACTTGTCACGAAGTTTGACTTGAAAATATAAATTTGTGATAAATGATATCAGAGCAGATTCAAATCTTAATTGATGCGAGACTCTTACGAGATATCAAGATCGAGATCAGTTGGTGAGATAAAGTATGAGATGGAGTAGGTCTAAGTATTCACATATCAAGTATGTATTTTGAATTGTAAATATGTGCCGGTTATAGTACCCACTTGCCTAATATAGAATTGATAATTATTTGTCCTTTTTTTTCCACACCTATTCAATTTCATAAATATTTGAGCTATTCATGAAAAGTATCTTTTAAATGACATTAAATAAATGAGTTTTTTTTGTTCTTTATTCTCTTTGTTTTTTCTTGAAGAAATAAGCTAACCCCCTTCAAAGAAAAAAAGATGGACAAATGGAAAAGTGAGGAAAGGGTAGTTAAAGTTTGGGGTTGCCATTTATCAAAGGTGGAGAACATGATATTCATGATTTAAAATATTTTCTATTTGGTTTGAATTTATTTTTTTATTCTGTTTTGAATATTATTATATATATGTCTATAATTAATATGTTAAAGTCTTCAAAAAAAGATGTCTGCAACTATTAAACAATTTCAAAATATTGTAAAATGATCTAGATATATTTAAAACAAACATATATTAAACTAAAAAATTTCAAATACAAACCAAGATTAATATTTATACAAGTTTAATTACATATAAAACGATATGAGATGCTATTATTATTTGTAGATGTTCAATTTTGATTAATTATTATTTTTTTAAATATTATCTTATAGTATAAAAACAATATGGAAAACAAGTCTGTAATGTCAGAAAAAGAAGAACATGAGCAAGTTAGTTAAGTATGAAGTTCAAAGGCCTAGAGGATTCATTATTCTCAAAATCGGAAAAGCTATCTAATTTTTTTGGCAACTTCGTCTTCTGATCTCTCAATTAAGCCATCTGTGAATCAATCTCTTTTATCTCAACTTACATGCCGGGTTTGTCAATCTTTGTCATAATGTATTCTTGGGTCTTAGCTATATAAGTATTAAGACATTTAATCTAGCAACCGGATTTGAGGATATTTTCCATGGGCGGACTTACATTAATAAATGTGATGTCACATGACATCACTTATTCAATGACAGGTCAAAATTTTATATTTGTTTTACTACTTATGCTAGAGTTTTTATGTAGTTAATGATGGTAATAAACCTATTAATTTTTTTACAATTTTATAAAGAGTGAGATCAAAAACTCCAAGTCAAAGTAGATTTATTAAAGTGTAATTTATATACTACTACTTGAATATTGAATTGAAAAGGCAAAAAAAAAAAAATCCTTATATAATTTAAAATTTTATTAAAAAAGTTAAAAGCTAAACTATTCTCCATCCCTATTCAAAAACTCAAATCTTACTCTTGAAACCAGTAGTGACGCTTCTTTTTCTCGATCTTTGATTGCATTTTGCACTCTTTTAAAACAACTCATCTCTAGGTTTCCATTGTAAATAATTTTCAACTAAAATTAAGTTTTTAAATACTTCATTTCTAAATTTTTTTGATTAATTCGATAGTTTGGGTTCATAATTATAATTTAGCTAATAGAAAATAGTATTACATGTCAAATAATATCTTCAAGCATTAAATGAATGTACTGAATTTACATTTTCTTTAATTTAATGTTAAAACTTCTAGTTTATGGATTTTAACATATTTATATTTTTTTAATTATTATTATTTTAATTATGACACCATTCAAAAAAAATTTTGAGTCCGCCTTTATCATTTGGCTCACCTTTTGCTTCAAATCCTAATAAGATATGTCTACCCATAGGGAAAAAGCAATATTTAACGCATTGCCCAAGATGTCCATAATGGCTTTGTTTAGGTTTCTATTATTAAAAAGCCAAAATTTATCTTCTACTTTATAGATACGCTCTAAAAGCTCCAAGTGTTGTGACAAGACTAAAATACCATGAAAGTCTTCCTAGTGAATGTCAGAAGCATTATCTCTACGTTCTATCACTAAAAAGGACGAGACACAGTAAGTGGCAAGAGAAGGCATAACAATACTTAAATAAATACTACTTAAGTTATTCGGAGTACCTTTGAGAGAGGAAAAAACATCGTAAGTTTTATTTGAAACATCATCGGGGGAAGAAAAAACATTGCAAGTTATATGCAGAACACTCTTAGGAGAAGAAAAAGCATTGCAAGTTACATTTGGAACACCTTCAGGAGAAGAAGAAGCATTATGAGTAGTATTTGGAACACGTCTCAAAGAAGAAAAAGGATATTGAGTAGTATTTAGAACACAAAACATTGTAAGTAGAATTTGGAACACCTCTTGGAGAAGAAAGAAGATTGTGAGTAGTATTTAGAACACAAAACATTGTAAGTAGTATTTGGAACACTTGCAAAAGAAGAAGAAGTAGTCTAACTATGTTTAGGAGAAAAAGAAATGTTACGAGTAACACCAAGGGTAGCATAAACTCCAAGGTTGTTTTGAATGCTTCAAGTAACTCCAAAGGTTCCACAGAAATGGTACTTGCATTGTTATGTTGAGTTATTCCAAAGCCAAAATCAAAATACATGTTACCTTGAGTAGCCCTAAGAACACTTTAATAAACTCTAGTAGTGGCGTTCACATCATCACCAACATTTTTCACAGTAGTAGATAGAAAATTGATCATATCTATTAGACTTTCTTGTATTGTATTACCTTTCACTCCTCTTCTTAAACTTAGATAACTATATTCGGGAAACTTCTCCTCAACTAACTCATTGCTTGACTCATAATCATTCATGTAGTCACATGACTTTTCTTTACCTTTAGACTTTGAGATATCTTGTGCCTCCGCCTTTGCACTTGGAGTTGACTTTATTTAAAAAAAGAAGAAGAGAGGAGTTCAATAACAAAGTGAAATGTAGTAAAAAGGGAAATAAAGAGAATAAGGAACAAGCTTACTTAATGAGAGGTTTTAATCCTTTTAAGAGAAATCAAACAAAAAGACACGTCATTATTACTGATGGAAAGAACGCGCAATTGCTTTTTAGAATTAACTACAACAAACTAAGTTCATTCTTGAAGATAGTCTCCCTAATAAGCAAAACCACTAGCAGTGTAGGTGCCTATTCTGTCAAAGGCTGAGACAACACAATTTTTGAATTTATTCACTTGATGATTAAGCACCTCAATAAGAAATAGGGAAGTATAAGTGGAGAATTTTTCAAGTAAATGGGGTCCTGGTGAAGCTAGCTAATTGTATCAAATTTAACGTGCCACTCTATAAGGAGAATATAACTCAAAATGAGTCCCTTTCAGCACCTGAACTAATCATCTCAATCATATAAGGCAATTGAAAACTATGAATCCACAATAAAGAGTTTAATCCACTCGAGCTTAGTTTTTTAGTATTAAATAATTACTTGTCATAATAAATAGTTGGATCACCAAAACCATTATTCGATTGCACATAAGGCCTTGGAGTAAATTGAATTGCCTTATCCAGCACCTCAAGAATATCATCCTTGGAAGTCTGGTCATGCCACTCCCAAGCCCTATAATTGTCTCTCAAGGTTTTACTCATAGAGGAAGACACAGAAGATTGATGCACGTTAGATGTGGGGCACAACTATGAAATATCTTCCACAAACACATTTGAATGAATGATACATCCATATAAGTGAAGACACTATAGCGACTCTTAGAGTGATATAAGTCTAACTTCTTATACAAAGTCCTAAGTATAGTGCAGCACAAGGAAAGCTTATACCTTTAGTAATCTTAATTGCATAAGGAATAATTGAAGACGAGATCCCATCATTTAGACAACTTGGGAGGACATACTGAGCTAACCACATAATCAACAAAGCTATTAACTCATGAGTGTGATCTCGATACTTAAGAGGACTTTTCTTGCCTTTAATATTGAATTTCTTATAGAAGAGTCCTACCTAGTTAGAGAAGCACTTCACCCTAGAAGCTTTAACTTGGCTTTTAAATAGGTATATAAAGAACTCTTTGAGACTCTCCTATTTTCTAGAAAGTATGATGGAACGAAAGTTGCCTCACCTAGCACAAAAAAGTTTTAAAAGAATATGCATATCTTCAAAAGTAAAAGTAAACTCTCATCAAGCAGTAATCATGGTATATGAAAATGTACTCCACCTTTCAAGAATGTCATGCCATACTTCAATTCTGGTTTCCTAATGAATATGAAGTTTAGAGATAACTCTTACAACATTAAGGACTTCAGCATTGTCGAGAGTAGTCACGCAGGCAGAATTCTTCAAGACTTTCACTATCCAATCATTCCAACCAAGGACCCATTGTAGGTTAGATCCAAATTTAGTGAAAGCAAGTGAGAATTCAATATGTTCAAAATTGAACTTCAATACTGATGCTCTTAGGATGGAATACCTTCTATCTATAGCGACTTCACTACAAATACGGTCCCAATGATAACCAGTTAACGCACATGGATGCCTATATACTTGTTTTGCATGCATTGCTTCCAAATGCAATCTTCTCCTTTTTCCATAATGACACCATCATCTCAATTTTCAAGCATAAAAGGAACTGTAGTAGTCCTCTTTACTCACATTTTCTTAAAAGAGAAGTTGTAGCAATACCCTTTCTCTTCTTTCCAAGAGTAACTCTACCAGGCTCACCATAGCGAACTTTTAATGTAAAACAAGTCTTGGCCATCAGATAAAAAAGCGAAACTCCTAAACAACAAACAACTAGATAAGTATTCACATATTGCATCACTCATTCATTATCATTCCTACATACGCATCATTACATCTTTATAATTACAGTAATGTTCCATGTTTGTTTATTTATTCTATCTTTATGTCAAACAAAATATATAAGAATATATATATATATATATATATATATATATATATATTATATATATAAACTTCAANGTTGATATATATATATATATTATGTATATATAAATCAATAAACATATACCAAAAAATAAAAACCTGATTGAGGTACTGATGTCACCTAAAAAAAATCCTCTCTATGAAAAGCTATGTTGTAGCAATAATAATAATTAAAAAAATGTTTATCTATTCCTTTATAAAAACAATATTAAAAAAAAGAGAAACAAGAAAAAACAATAAAAAAATATTATTGTAAAGAGAATTTACTTGTTCAAAGAAATTTAAGGAGAAACATTAAAAGTTGTTTATCAATTTCTGTAAAACTATTCTCTCCTATTTATAGACTTTAAGGAATTATTTTTCTAATAGGAATTTAACACTTTAAATTTTTTAGCAAATCTTTTTACATCTCTTTGTTTTTTCACATATATCCCTACTTCTCTTCATATTTTCTAGAACTCTTATCTTGAACTTTTTCTTATTATCATGCTAAAAAATGGTGTTCAAGTCTAAAATAAGCTCACATCTTACTTGCCTAACCAAAAAAAAAAAAAATCTTAGAACTTATTATCTACTCTAGTAAAAACATATCAAACAATTACTTTATAAATCTAAAACATTCTATTATGGTTTTTTTTTTTTTAGAAAACGAGAATATTCCATATTAACATTGAGTAACCTGTTTATATTTCATTTAACGCTTGTAGAATTTTTTCAAGAAAAATTTCTCATCCTTTTCCCCTTAATTTATCTAAGTAGAATACAATTCTTTTTAGTGTTATCATAACCTCCCTCACTTTCGTAGCCCAACTCTTTCTCTTGAAACCTCAGAATTCTCTTGAACTAATCTAGTAACTCAACCTCAACTTTCCCAAGTCTGGTCTGAATTGACACCAAATAGTCCAAAGCTTCTCCAGTAGGTAATGAATCTTTTCCAAATGCCTTCTCACAGATGTGTAAAGCTTGAAGTGCTACTTGCTCATTGTGATGCCCAACATCTCACATCTGATGTGAATGTGATTGTTAAGACATATATAACAATCCAAGCCTACCACTACTAGTAACTTGAGCTTAAGCTTTTGAGGGTCACTTTGTTTAGACCCAAAAAGCTATTAGACCAGTAGTTAGATTTGAGTCGTTACAAATAGTATCAGAACTAGGTTTCTAATTAACTTCAAAAATTCATATCTTCCTAACCACAAAGCCAAACGAGATGTTACAAAAACTATTAGAAAGATCTTTTCAAGACTTTTCCGTTGGTACTCATCATGTCATTTAAAAGTCATCAGAAAAGTGCTGAATTTGAATAAAAGGGAAAAAAATACAAATAATTTAGGATTTTTATGCTCAAATAATGAAAATACAACCCCAAACATACCTTAATCAGCAATCTCTTGAATACTTTTGCCTTTCCTTTGTCTTTTTTCTTCCTTGGTGTTAAGTTCTTCTGACTGTCTATTATTTGAATCTGATGAATAAACTGAAATAAATTCCTGTCTGTTCTTTTAAAGCTTATAAACTAACTTAACCCCACTAACTTAAACATGATAAATAAAACTGACCTTAATCCCTACTAACTTAAATGTGATAAATAAACTGACTTTAATTAAATTTCTTTATTTACTTAAAAACCCCTTCTTCTATTTTCTAATTATTAAGGCACCCAAGGTCATAGTTGTAAATAAATAAAATACTAAAATAATATCTACTTATTATCTTTATAAAACTATAGCTTAATAAAATCTCAGAAACCTGATTTTCAACAGTTTTGACAACCCAACTTTAGGTCATCGGAACTCCATATTTCGGTAACATTTTTGGTCGTTTCTTTGAGGGCTTTTGTAGTTTGAAATGAGATGTTTAATTTGGCGTCAATGGCTCGATTAGAGGCTTCTTGTGTTAAGAGAATTAAAGCCTCAAAGTAGGCTCGTTGATACTGAAAACTAAAAAATCTGAGTATTTTTGTGACGATTTTGAGAATTTTGGCTTTCGAAACTTGGAAATTTTGTGTTCTTTTTAATCGAAACAAGTTTTGGTGTTGTAATATGATATGAATACTTTATATTAGTGTTGATTTCATCACTGGAAATTATTCAAGTTAAAAGTTGCAAGTGCTCAAAAAAGGCCCAAAAAGTTGCTAGACTAATGGCTGGACTTGGATTGTTACAAATAGTATCAGAGCCTGCGTCAGTCCGATGTGAGCTTTCACATTGCTCTGATAAGATCTTGATCTTGTGGATGTAATGTGTGGCCTAGATGAGGACATCAAGGATTTGAGTGGATGAGATTGTAATACCCAACATCCCATATCTGATGTGAGTGTGATTGTTAATACCTATATAATAATTCAAGCCCACCACTACTAGTAACTTGAGTTTAAACTTTTGAGGGTCACGTGGTTTAGGCTCAAAAAGTTGTTGGGCTAATGGTTGGACTTGGGTCGTTACACTCAGTGACAAGATATGACATTGGAAAAGTGATCAATAAATATTCCTCTAGCAACTTCTGACATTTTCTTCCTTTTCCCACAGTATGAAGTAGTTCTGCCACATCTATTCTCGTATTCTCATCATGCTATCATCTAAAGGCATATAACTAAAACCCTTTATTATCTTGAGAGACTTTTTATAAATCAAAGGTTTCATTTGCACACAACAAGATTTGTTATTGATCATAATATTCCAATTATGCATGAAAGTTTTATTTTTAATAATAAAATTTTCATGTAGGGCAAAACTACGTTAATTGTTTTTCAAGGCAGTAATACATAAGGACTTCCAAGTGCGTAACAACTTTAAGTGTGTAAAACGTTGACAAGTACATAACCTGTAGAGATGCCTAATGCCTATGGACATTCCAAGTGTGTAAAGCCCAAAGACGTTACCTAGTGCATAACGCATAAGGCCGTTCCAAGTGTGCAATGCTCCAAGTAGATGTTCTTAACACAAGCAAATTTTGTTGTAATAATAATTATAATAATAATAAATTCATAAATTTGCAAGCATTGTGCTTTTCCAAGTTTTCTAAAAGCGTAAACAAGATTTGAAGCCTACTTCAAAAACAGTAAAGGTATTAATTTAAAAAGATATTGCTTTGAAGGGAATAGGCACAAAAACTGCTTCATTGGATACTCATTCTTTTGAAGAAAAAAAAAGCGTATAAAGTGTTGCTTTACATTACTTTTTTTATGTGCATGATTCAAATTGTATCTTTTTATTTTATGTATAAAAATTTTTTATACAAAATTCTTATGCAAAGAGCAAAATGTAAGTACCTAATTTGGCTAAACATTATTTCTTTAAGAATTGTGTAATAGTATGAGAACGACATAGAACAACCATGTCTTATGAGGAAGTGAAAGTAACTCAAAATGAATGACAGATTCATTGAGTTATCTGCCACCAAATTACTTACGCTTCAAAGACTGCTTTAGTCTTCCTCTCTGTCGCCTTTAATGCATTCCATTTTAGTTATTGCAACACATCTTTTCTCCTTAGCAAAAGAACCTTTTACATTATTTTTTGTAATTTCTCTTCAAAGTTGGTTTAATTTCAAAAACTTTAAAAAATAAAATCAAACTGAACTATGTTACTATTAAAATTAAAAAATAATCACTGATTATAATTTTTTTTCCCTTGCATCACATAAGAGAAAGCTCTAGAAAAGTAAAAGGGGATTATAAATTGTGGTTTTTATTGTATTTGATTAGTCGTCACTTGAACGTTTTTTGTACTTGGTATTTGTTTCACGTGGAGCATTGACAAACATCAGATACCAGGCTGCGGGTCTCCACGTCTTTTATATGTTTTTCTTTTTCCATAGAAGAAGACAAATGCAATTCATTATCCATAGAGTCGTAGATGGTTTGGAATAATCGCAAATATACAGAGATAAATAAGCCTATGGTGGTTGCATCATGCATGTGCATGTGTTTTTTCTTTTTATAGTGTTTATATTCCAAATGTCGGATTGTGTTTTGATTTTCTTCTTATTTGTCATTGTAGAATTGAGAAGTTATTAGAGTAATTAGTTCATTCTTAAAAATCTTGTTTTAAGACTTTTCTATTAATATTTGCATGTCTTGATTATATCGTATAAATTTTAAAAAGTAATAAATAAATATAAATACAAACATTACTTAATTAATTAAAAATATCAAGATTTTAAATATGAATATGAATATATTTGTTAAACGTGTAATACGACATAATATATCTAATATGTTTATCAAACGGATCAAGTTAAATTTTATATGATATGATATAATTTATAATTTATTTAAATAATTTACATTATTTTATATTTTATATAAAATTAATATGATTAAATTAAAAAATATATAATTATAAATAAATTATAAATTTATTATTTAAATACGAAATTTTTATACTCATGTGAGCATAGTTAAGACATGAAACGTAATTATTTCGAACTAAGTTAATTTCGTCGGTGGTCGGTGTTCTATTGTCCTTAAGTGTATTCCTTGAGTATATTCCTTGGAGTTTGTTGTGACACGTACATGGCTACATGCAGAGTATAAATGCCCGTCCTCTGCTACAATTGATGGGTTTGGCCGGCGTGGGTACTATTATTGGATTTAAGTCTCAATTACCGAGAAGAAGAATTAGCACGTGCAATATTTCTTTTGCATTGACTAATAAATTAACCCACTCACAGAACCTTATATCATATTCTCAACAATAATAATGAAAAAAAAAACCAAAACGATCTTTGATTGGATCCTGGGTGGAGATGAAAATTTATTTAAGACCCTAGCAACTCTCTCTGCAAAGCAGTGCCCAATTTTCCATCTTCGCCATAACCAAACTCCCTCTCTCTCTGTCTCTGTCTCTCTCTTTGAGTCACTCTGCTTAACCCAAAAATTAAAATGGCTATGCCATCACTTTCCTTCCTCCACCAATCGCCTCCAAAACCTTCACATGTCTATTTCTGTAACCCATCTCCTCCGCCACTTTTCCTCCAATCTCCTTCTTTTGTTTACATGACGACACCCCTCTCTCTGCATTCCTCCAAAGCACTCCAAATCAGGTCGTCCTTCTCCTCAACATCGACTTCCGAACCTACCCAAGACCCTGTCAAGCTTGCTTTTTCTGTCAATTCAACCCTTAAAATTGCCATCATAGGCTTTGGAAACTACGGTCAACACCTGGCTAAAACCCTGGTAGCTCAAGGACACAGTCTTTTAGCCTACTCGAGATCCGACCATTCCCACATTGCTCAAGAGCTTGGAGTCTCCTTCTTTCTAAACCCCAGTGACCTTTGCGAACAACACCCTGATGTCATCCTCCTCTGTACTTCGATTATCTCCACCGAACAAGTCTTGAAATCTCTTCCTCTAAAAAGACTGAAGCGGTCCACATTGTTTGTCGATGTCCTCTCCGTCAAAGAGTTCGCCAAGAACCTCCTCCTCGACGTCTTGCCTCCTGATTTCGACATCATTTGTTCCCACCCCATGTTCGGACCACAAAGCGCCAAACAAAGCTGGGAAAACCTCTTCTTTATGTACGAAAAGGTTAGAATTGGGAACGAATCCTCCAGGGTCCAAAGATGCAACGATTTTCTCGCAATATTTGAAAGAGAGGGGTGTAAAATGGTGGAAATGAGCTGTCAAGAGCACGACAAGTTGGCAGCCGGGTCACAGTTTATGACGCACACGGTAGGCAGGGTTTTGGACATGTTGGGGCTGGAGTCAACGCCGATTAATACAAAGGGTTATGAAACTTTGTTGGAACTGGTGGAGAATACTCGAGGGGACAGCTTTGATCTCTACTACGGGCTTTTTTTGTATAATAAGAGTGCTTTGGAGATGCTTGAGAAGTTGGATTTGGGTTTTGATGAGTTGCGGAATGAGCTCTCAGGGAGATTGCACGATGTAGTGAAAAAGCAATTGTTCGAGAATGCAGCGAGGGGAAAGAGTCTGCAAGATAAAAGTTACCAAAATAGTGCTGCAATGGCGTCGATCTTAAACTCCCTGAGGTAAATTTAAGTTACAGTCCACTTTGTAGCCTTCTTTGATAGTATAGATAAATTATTACTATATTACTATCACTTTGTTTCTTGCTATTGATTATTCAATATTAGTTCCCCTCCTCGGTCAGAGCTTAGTTCAATAAAATATGCCTGCCAAGCAATAATAAAGGGCGCAAAACAAGGCATCCCAACCACCCATATTATATATATCAATTATTACTCCTTTGTTTTTCTTTTGTCGTATTTGATTTTCACAAAGTATAGAAAAAAATAACTAGAAAAATTAGTATATTTTTAAGAACTGGTTGGCTGCTCTCCCTTACTTTTCTATTCATTCATTATCATGGTTGGATAAAAAATAATAACACGGGGGATTTTACCCTCTAAAAACTGCTTGGAAAGAGCAAGGTCCCATACAATCCAATTTGACATATTTACAAACTCTTAATTCAATTTTCAGATCTCAAGATGCTATTCAACCATATGAATACAAAGAGAAGATCTCCGAAAGCATTGATGATAGTTCAAAGCTGAAGATTGCGATTGTCGGGTTTGGAAACTTTGCTCAGTTCCTTGCCAAAGCCTTCGTTCGACAAGGCCACTCAGTTTTAGCCTATTCTAGAACAGACTACTGTGCTGTGGCTCAGAAATTGAGAGTTTCTTTCTTCTCTGATGCTGATGATCTCTGTGAAGAGCATCCAGATGTTATTCTTTTATGTACTTCGATTCTTTCCACTGAAAAAGTTCTCAACTCATTGCCGCTACAGAGATTGAAGAGAAGCACCCTGTTTGTCGATGTACTATCAGTGAAAGAGTTTCCAAGGAACTTGTTTCTTCAAAATTTACCCTCAGACTTTGATATTCTATGCACACATCCCATGTTTGGACCCGAAAGTGGTAAAAATGGATGGAAAGGTCTCGCTTTCGTTTTTGATAAAGTGAGGGTCGGAAGTGATGAAAAAAGGGTAGCAAGGTGCAATAGAGTCCTCGACGTTTTTGCTCGAGAAGGATGCCGGATGGTGGAGATGTCCTGTGCAGAACATGATTGGCATGCAGCAGGGTCACAGTTTATTACACACACGATGGGAAGGGTTTTGGAGAAGTTAAAGTTGGAGTCCACACCAATTAACACTAAAGGGTATGAAACTTTGTTGAATTTGGTGGAGAACACCGCTGGGGATAGCTTTGATCTTTATTATGGACTTTTTATGTACAATGTAAACGCCCTGGAACAACTAGAGAAGTTAGATTTGGCTTTTGAGTCATTGAAGAAGCAGCTCTTTGGTAGATTACATGGTCTCTTTCAGAGGCAATTGGTTGGAAATGCCGACGAGAAGCTTCAAGTACTTCAGAACGGGAAGGGTAAAGTTTTTCCTAAGAAATCAGTTGTGCCATATGGGGCCGCAATGCCTGCATCTCCCAAAGAGAAATTCCACGTTTTATGGGAGAATTCAGTACTGCAGGCATCCCCTGAAAATAGGCTTGAAGTTGTGGAGGAGAAGTCTGTTAGGAGAAATGGTGCTGCCCTTGCAACTTCTCCAGAAAGCGTCAGTTAGAATCAATTAAACTCTGTGTTGTTCTTCAATTCGTAAATAGTATGGCTGCTGCTTAAATTCTTAGCTGTAGACTAGCTTCAGTCTTCAGAAATTTTAACCAACATGGAATGTACGTGGTCCTCAAGAGCCCACAATCAGCTTATTCCAATAAGTTTGAATCAAAGCTGGTACCAATTGTAATAGGATATGATAAACACATCAAATTCATGAATGATAACTTCAACCAGACTCAAAAGTCATTAGGAAAAATTTAAGTAGCGTTTGGTACTTTATAATGTAATGTGATTACAAATAATGTGATTGTAAGCAATGTAATTACATGAAAATAATATTGTAATATTTAATATATAAGTAATATAATAATTAAAATATAAAAAAATAATATTACAGTATTTATTTTATAAATATTTTACGAGATATATAATGTTAATTTTTAAAACTACCCTTATAACTTCCGGAAGGCATTGAATGGAATCCCTGGTACAGCCACAAACCCATATTCATGCAAACCGAGCAGCTGGTGAAGCCCTCCGATTTTTGATATTGTTTTGATCGAAAGGCCTTCCAAGCTGCAAAATATACAAAATGTTTTCAGCAAACAAGGAATGAAAGATAAATCAAAGGCAAAAAGAAAGAACTTACAAGTGAAGGGGGCTAACATGGAGGAGACGGGAGTCAGGGGAAGGGAAGGAAGGGAGAAGGTCAGGAGAGATGAAAAGGGGCAGGCCTTTACAGGTGGAGAGGAGACGAGAAGGAGTCTCGATGGGGGTTGGGCAGCAGCCCAGGTGGAGCACACCTGCCCGTGCTCTTCCGTTGCTCCATGCCTTCACGGCGAACTTCATGCCACTGCTGTTAACGGAATCGGAGCGGGACCTAGGCCGTCTTCGGGGAGGGGAGCGGGGAGCAAGGATAGGGTTTTATGAGTAATTTTTTTAAAAGATGATGAGTAAAAATATTTTAAAAATATTATAAAATGTAATATAATGTGATTGTATTAATTTTGAATTGTAATTATATTGTTATCAATAGATATAATGTGATTGTAATTTTACATTATAATGATATGTTATAAAATAAATATTATAATATAATTTAATTTAATGTATTACAAAAAATTGACTTTATAACCCTAATACCAAAGACATCTTTAGTTTTTTGGAACAAAGTTGCTTGTATTAAATATCCTTGTTTGAAAGGTCTCCTTTCCATGCCAATTAAGTCTGCTCTACCCTACCTCTACTTTTTCACTACGTGCAAACATTGATCATATCATATATTGAGCAGAGCTGATCGAGGTGGCTTGACCCACTGCGACCGTCTCTAAATTATTCCCCACAGCAGACATGTTTTTGTGTTCTTTCATTTCTTCTTTCCCTGAGAAACAGTGGGACCCCAAATTATCAAAAGTGCCAGCAAATTTTAACATGTTTTCCATCTTGTGACAAAACTAAAATACGAAATAGTAAGATGTTGAACTTTAATTAGTGGGGCAGGATATTTATAAAGAATTGTGAGCGATCTTTAATAGGATGTTTGGTTGGAGGAATGTCTTATTTTTTTAAAATTTTCTTTATGTTTATAGAGGAAGGAATAGTCATTCTCTCTCTATTCCCTTAAAAATTTTTTCTTTATTTTGCTAATTTGAGTTCAACTCAAGTTAAAAATTAAATCAAATAAATTTTAAATTTTTGTATTGTTATAAATAAAAGAAAAAAATTTATTTAGTTTTTTTATATTATTTTATTTCAACATAATGTAATTTATTTATCTAAATTTGATTTTATATATGAAATTTTTTCTATAGAATAAGAATTTAAACTTAATTTTTCAAAAGAAGATAAATTAATATACATATTGTACAATCAAATAATCAAGTATAAAAATATTTATATATATGTTTTTAAATATTTGACTTATTAATAAGTATATCTATCATCTACATAAAAATTTATATTTTTCAAATATTTTTTCAATTTAGTTTCTCAATATCTCAATTTTATTTAATTTAGTCCCTATGACAAAACATAAAAAATATTTTTTCAAAATTTTTTTATCTACCACATCATCATATTAATGCCATGTGACACTACCTTGTCATCAAATTGGTACCACGTGACATGTCACATCATCATGTGGGTGTCATGTCATTAAAATATGTCACATCAATACTGACGTCATCTTTTTAATGGTAAAATTAGATGCTCTTAATAAGAAAGACTAAATTGAAGTAATTTTCAAAATCAAGTGACTAAATTATTTTGAATTGGAATAGAAGAATTAAATTGAATAAAATATATGAGTATAGAGATTTGGTGAGCATTTCTACCATTTAATTATTGTTGAGTTTGGTAAGAAGAACAAAATAGACAAAGTAAGGAAACAAAGATGATTTAACTAATTCTTACAATAGCCAAGATTATAAAAAAATAAAGAGTCAAAATAAAAAAATTTCAATGTTAAACAATAAAAGAAGATACATTGCAATTTTTTGAATATAATAATAAGGAAAAATCAATATCCCCATTTACCTTTTTTTTTTCTATCAAATGTAGTGTAAGTGCATCACATATTGTAGTTAAACAGTTTTAAGACCTTACCATAGATGTTTAAAAATTGAAGTTTACATGATTCATTAGAAGAAATTGTAATTGGACAATTAATTAGGAAAGATAAAAGGGCAGAAACAATCATATGATCATCATTTTTTTTGAGTAAAATACACTAATCCCTCCACTTTTGATTATAATTATATATAAGTCTATTAATTTTTAAAATGAATACTTTATTCAAAAAAAATATTTTCATTAGATGCATAAATAATGTGTTAGTCAATTGTTAATATTTTTGTTAATTTAATAATGTGATAATATTTTTATAATATTTATTTTTTATTAATTTTAAAAATTATCACTATAATAAATTATATTTAAAAATATTTATATTTTTTTCTTTTTAAAACAAAACTTCTTTTCGCTAGTAACGTTGCAGACCTAGCCTGATCTAGTGCTCCCTAAGAGAACGCAAGGAGATTTGGTAATATTTCGCATTTCAGGATTAGATCTAGTTGTACAGTGACCAATCGGTGTAAGGAAGCAACGTTGATTAAAAAAAGAGTAGAAAAAAAAAGTTTTTAAAATATTTTATATTCAAACGTTAACGTTTATACGATTAGGATGAAATGTTAATTTTAAAAATTAATAAATTAAAATATAATTATGATTAAAAAATTGAGTGATTTTTGTATTTTATTTTATTTTATGACGAGAGATGGAATCTGCTGACTGCTACGCGTTTATCTGTTCTCCATTTTTTTTTCCTACACCAAATTGGAGTCATGTGGAACTGAAACCCCCACATGTAACTTCCTTTCTCAAATATGTAGTGAGTATTCAAAGAGAGAAGAAAATAGGAAAAAAACAAAAACAGTTCACCAAAAAAAAACCCTAGTCCTTAATAGCCGTTATTGATGGCCCTGAAGACCGAACCCTTCCACCGTCTGGCTGCTTATTGCCATTTTTGCCTCCATTACCAGAATTCTCTCTGCAAAACTAACAATGATTTCTCTTCCTTCTCTCCATCAATCTCTTTCAAAACCCTCTGTTTTCCTTCTTTCTTCTCCCTCCCCACTTTTCCTCCAATCTCTCTTTTTGCTCCCAACATCAACAAAACCCATTTCCATCCATTCCTCCAAACCACTTCCCATCAAGTGTTGTTACTCCTCCACCACCACCTCCGCTGAACCCGCCCAAGAACATGTCCGACCCGTTTCTACCCTCAAGATAGCTATTATAGGCTTTGGCAACTACGGCCAATTCCTAGCTAAAACTCTCGTCTCTCAAGGCCACAAAGTTTTAGCCTACTCGAGATCCGACTATTCCCATGTCGCTAAAAGTTTGGGAGTTTCCTTCTTTATAAACCCCCACGACTTATGTGAACAACACCCACACGTTATCCTCCTTTGTACTTCAATTATCTCGACCGAACAAGTGTTGAGATCTCTTCCTTTACAAAGACTGAAACGGTCCACATTATTTGTCGACGTTTTATCCGTCAAAGAGTTCGCCAAGAATCTCCTCCTTGATTTCTTGCCCTCTGATTTCGACATCATTTGTTCCCATCCCATGTTCGGACCACAAAGCGCCAAACAAAGCTGGAAAGACCTCTTCTTTGTCTACGAAAAGGTTAGAATCGGAAACGAATCTTCCAGGGTTCAAAGATGTGAAGATTTTCTGGGAATATTTGAAAGTGAAGGTTGTAAAATGGTGGAAATGAGCTGTCAAGAGCACGACAAGTTTGCAGCGGGGTCACAGTTTATGACACACACGGTTGGGAGGGTGTTGGACATGTTGGGTTTGGAGTCAACGCCAATTAATACAAAGGGTTATGAGGCTTTGTTAGAATTGGTTGAGAATACTTGTAGGGATAGCTTTGATTTGTATTATGGCTTGTTTCTGTATAATAAGAGTGCTTTGGAGATGGTTGAGAGGTTGGATTTGGCTTTTGATGCTTTGAGGAATGAGCTTTTTGGGAGGTTGCATCATGTTGTGAGGAAACAGTTGTTCGAGAACGGAGAGAAGGGAAAGAGTCTGGAAGGAATTAGATACGAAAATGGTGCTGCTTTGGCTTCAAGCTCAAATCCTTTGAGGTAAGTTTGTAATGGATTGTATTATTCTGGCTTTAGTTCTTGCATTTTACTTTTTTATTTTCTTGAATTGTTGATTCAATTCAACTTACATGGCATGTGATCGTAGTTGTCCTTTTAGCTTTAAAAGACTTTGTTAAATGTTAAGATAATTATATAATTATCTTAACAGACTTAAGGCCTTCCATTTCAAATGAAGTTAAATAGGAAAAATTATCACAATAAGAATTTAGACTCTTTCAAGGTTTTACTGGTCCGCATTTGTAGAATATTTTTAAAAGTAGAGAAAATTTCCCCCAATTTAGTTAATGTTTGGTGTGGAGCAAATTTGGCTTTAGGAATACTTATCAAGATCATGGACGGAGTTGTTAGGAAAAATGAATTTCAATATTATTTTTCTTCCTTGACTTGTTTAATATCAGATTTAATTTGTAATCTTTGTGGAGTTTATCATTGATCTAGTATTAGCAGACCAGTAAAACTGCTTGGAAGAGCATAAGTGGGGAAAACTGTGCTGCAAAATCTGTTTTCGTAATATATTTACAAACTTTTACTGGAACTTTCAGATCTCAAGATGCTATTCTACCATATGAATTTAAAGGAAAGATATCTGAAAGTGTTGATGATAGTTCAAAACTCAAGATTGCAATTGTTGGATTTGGAAACTTCGGTCAGTTCCTTGCCAAAACCCTGGCTTGTCAGGGCCACTCAGTTTTAGCTTATTCAAGAACTGATTATAGAGATGCAGCTCAGAAATTGGGGGTTTCTTTCTTCTCTGACGCTAATGACCTTTGTGAAGAACATCCCGAAGTTATTCTTCTGTGTACCTCGATTCTTTCGACTGAAAAAGTTCTCAAGTCATTGCCACTTCAGAGATTGAAGAGAAGTACTCTGTTTGTTGATGTGCTGTCTGTGAAAGAGTTCCCAAGGAATTTGTTTCTTCAACATTTACCATCGGATTTTGATATTCTATGCACGCATCCCATGTTTGGACCAGAAAGTGGTAAAAATGGTTGGAATTCTCTTCCTTTTCTTTTTGATAAGGTGAGGGTTGGAAGTGATGAAAGAAGAGTAGCTCGGTGTAATAAGTTCCTTGATATTTTTGCACGAGAAGGATGCCGAATGGTGGAGATGAGTTGTGCAGAACACGATCGGCATGCGGCAGGGTCACAGTTCATTACCCACACCATGGGCAGGGTTTTGGAGAAGTTAGAATTGGATTCTACGCCAATTAACACAAAAGGGTATGATACTTTGTTGAAGTTGGTGGAGAATACAGCTGGAGACAGCTTTGAACTTTATTATGGGCTGTTCATGTACAATGTGAATGCAATGGAACAGCTAGAGAGAATGGATTTTGCCTTTGAGTCATTGAAGAAGCAGCTCTTTGGTAGATTGCATGGTGTCCTTCGGAAGCAACTGTTTGGAAATTCAGAGAACTTTGAAGTTTTGAGGGAGAAATCTGTTGAGGGAAATGGTGCTGCACTTTCATCTTCTCCAGAGAGTGTTAAAATCAGTTAGCCCTATATTCTCGTCTTACATGTAAGTTGTATGGCTAATTCTTTCTTTATCTTATTAGAGGTTGCTACTATTTTTTGGGTCATTTTTAATAGTTATTTAATTGTCTAAAGCTCAAAATGCTTTTCAAGCGAAAAATTTTAAAATCAAGGCTTTCAAGTTGACTCGTAAAGATGGTGCTTTGCTGGAGGGTATGGTAGTTTTGCTCCTGGCAACTGTTAGGGCTTGCAACTAATTTCTTTTCATATACATGTTCTGCTTCATGTATAACTTTGTCTGCTAGACTCAATTGCTTTATTTGGTTTGATAATTCATGGATCTTTACCAGGACACAAATATGTTATGCAATGCAATCATATTCGTTTCATCTCAGCTAAAATCTGTTTTGCTAAACAATAAATTTTGCCCCATTAACTTTACCTCTCTCTCTCTCTCTCTCTCTTTCCCCTTTCAAATAGTATAATTGTGATTGATATTGTATATATACATATGTTTCTTGTATGCATGTGTATTTGTGAATTTTTTTTATTATTTATTGATCAGTGTATCACTCTGATACTGATTTGGCATTGTTACCGACTCTTGTGAAGGATTTCACATTTTTTTGTTTACATCATGGTGACTGGGTCTCCCATGGCTCACTGGAATCAGCAGTGAAGAAGACCTTATTGGTGGTGTGCCAACCTCGTGCTTATCGTCATAGCTGCAAAAGTAAATTCTTTTTGTAAGTTTTTTACATACCGTGGGAACCAAATGATGCCAAGCTGAAGTTCAATTTCTGAATAAATTATATGGAAAGTGTAGACGGTAGACTAACAAAGAGCAATCAGCACTGAGATGGGCACGGGTCCTAGTCATAAGAAAGAAAATGTTGATGATCTGATTTCAGCTGAGTTATGGCCCTGGAAATGTGATGCTTCACTCCAAGTTTTGTCAAATTTATTTAATTACCATATCCTGAGTTGTTCCTACGGTTTTCTTATATCATGCCATGTTGGAGGATGTTGTAATATTTTTTGTTCATTTATTCTTTGGAAGAGGGAAGGGCGATTGTTGTGTCATTTATTTTCTGTAGCAATTGTGGTACTCCATTTTGTTGATGGGAGGAGCCCCACCGAATAATTGTCCCCATCTCATTGTGGTGATTATCATGAATAAAAGAAAATGCATTGATTCATTATTAGTACTTTAATCTCCTTTCTGCTTTTCAATTATAATAGTTATGCAATGGATTGTTTCTCTGCAAAGATCTTATTCTTGGCCTATAAGTACATACAGTCGACGTTGCAATCAATATAGTAAAAAATGAACTAACATGACAAATCTCCATATAAAATTTAAACATAGCTAATAGCCTTTTTCGTCGTTCAGCATCTCTTCTTAAATACAAACGAACCATGATTGCAAAAAATAAATATTCTAATTTATTTTATTATGTACAAAAAATATTAAAGTCATATAATAACAAAAAAAGTAAATGACATCTAGAGCACATTTCAACCCCATAAGTAAGCCATATGGTAAAATTGTCAATCATGGTGCGGCTGGGTTAAAGAGATAGACAAGGAAAAAGAGGGATGGCTAGTTCTAGTAGTTTAGTGTATAATGTTCTATTTTTAGTAAATTTAGAAAAATTTAAAACTTAGATTAACTTAATTAAGGTTTAGGGTAATTAAGCAATTAATAGAATGATTAAATTTAGATTAAATAAAAATTAGTTAAATTAATTAAGATTCTATTATAGGGTTTTTAAAGAATTTAACTAATCAAATTAATGAAAAATGTTTTAATTAGTTGTTTAGCAATGAATTAAATATTTAAAGTAATTAAGGATTTAATGAGTTAATTAAATAATTTAGTTAATTAAGTAATGGAACGTGCTACTATATAATTAAGTAAATAAGAAATTAATTAAATGAGTAATATGATGCATAATAATATATTTCATTTAAATTAGGGTTTAGGGCTTGGAGAATTAATTAAATAATTTAAGTAAATAAAAATAATCATGTATTAGTAATTAATCAATAAATTAAATTAATAAATTGGGAAAATTTTAAAATTATTTAACTTAAGTAAGGTTGAGGGTAATTAAGCAATTAATTGAATGATTAAATTTAGATTAAATAAAAATTAGTTAATTTAATTAAGATTGTATTAGGGTAATAAAAAGAATTTGACTAATCAAATTAATGAATACGTGTTTTAATTTGTTATCTAGCAATGAATTAAATATTTAAAATAATTAAGGTTTTAATGAGTTAATAAAATAATTTAGTTAATTAAGTAATGGAACCTATTATTATATAATTAAGTAAATAAGAAATTAATTAAATGAGTAATATGATGCATAATATTATATTTCATTTAAATTAAGGTTTAGGGAATTAATTAAATAATTAATTAAAATTATCTTTCCTTCGAATTGAAATGCCAAAATGTTTTAAGTAAAATATATGAAGTTTAGAGACTTTTTAAGTGAATCTACTTCAAATTTAATGTAAAAAAGCATATTTTTTCCTTTTTT
>NC_030858.1:7624653-7725777 GCF_000208745.1 Theobroma cacao
CATACGATAGAGGAAGAAAATAGTTATGAGCAATGAATTGGGGAAGACGAGAGATCGGAAGCGTGATCGATTCATCCCCCATTGATCAAAGAGAAGGCTCTAAAAACACCAAAAAAAAAAGGGAAACTGATGAAGATGAATTGACATGTTCAAAATTTTAAAACAATTGAAAAAGAGGGAAATTCATCTTTAAAATCATATGAATTTCAGATGAGGAATTGATTATTTTTCACCATTTCAAAAAAGAAAAAGTTTCGTTGCCTCAGTTTTGAGGAGTTCATTTTAAAGTTTCGGTGCCTCAGTTTTAAGGGGTTCATTTTTTAAAGTCTCGTTGCCTCAGTTTTGAGGAGTTCATTTTTAAAGTCTCATTGCCTCAGTTTTGAGGAGTTCATTTTTAAATTCTCGTTGCCTCAGCTTTGAGGAGCTCACTTTTAAAAGTTCCCATTGCCTCAGTTTTGAGGAGTTTATTTTAAAAGTCTTGTGGCCTCAGTTTTGAGGAATTTATATTTTTAAAAATATATATATATATATATATATATATATATATATATATATACTGTACAGACATAGGGTTTGAAGTTCCTTTTCCAGGCAAATTAGGCATAATCAACATTATACACAAAGAGTAAATTAAGAAAATTTAAGAAATTAATATCAGAAGCTAAAGTTGTTTATTTCCTTAAAGTTTAACTGATAACTGGGTTCAATTCTGAATGCTTTGGGTGCCACTTCTGAGTACAACCCAAAAAAATAAAAAATTGTCAGGAACATCAAAGTAGTGCTGCTTCTATAGGTCTCCTTCCTTTCTGGTAATATTGGAAGTAGATACTGACATAATCTTTAACTTTCTTGTATGATCTAGGCCTTGCCTCAGTAATGAGTTCGTCCACTGGTTCAATCTCTTGATCTGGATGTGGAATGCAGAAAACAGCCAGAGTAATCCTCTCTCGTTCTGAGTTTGTCACAACTCTGTGTAATGGGCTCTTGAATATCCCATTACTCATTATCTATTGAAAGTAACATGTCAATTACTGTCATCTATTCTTGATTTATAGTAGCAAATTTATATATGCAACAGAAAATGATTTATCTTTTTAACAGAGAACTTCTAAAAGTTTTATCAAGTAATGTTAAAAGTTTTAGCTTGATAAATCAGCCAAGTGGTACTAATCGGTCTACTCGAATAGAAAAGCTTATTAATTATGAGATCATCGGGGTCATTACCTCGACTTGATCACCTACATTGATCAGAAGGGCTTGAGGAATGATTGGAACGCTAACCCATTGATCATCCTTCAGGATTTGAAGACCTTCCACTTCTTTGTCTTGCAATAGCATGGTGATTGCTGATCCATCTGCATGAGGTTTGACCCCAAGAACTAGATCAGGCCTTGGACATATAGGATACAAGTTGAATCTTGCTTGCAGAGTTGCTTGGTCTCCATATTGGTGCAAGAAGCAGTTCTCCTCCAAGTTCAGTGATCTTGCCATTGCCTTTAAGAGGACTTCAGCGACTACTTGTAATTTCATCGAATATTCATGTAAAATTCCCCTGTAAAAGGTATGAGAAATATGACTAAGTTGTGTAACTTCTAGAATTCATTCTTGTTGTTTATTTTCTTGTCGTATTGGCAGCAAAAGTGGTGTGTAACTTTTGGAAGTTTTGGGTTACTGGGACATAATGGGCAAGAACGAGAATACCTAAAAGCTTCAGGATTTTCAGGCCAAAATTTGAGCGTTCGTTTATCTTCTGGGCTCAGTATAAGATACAATCGATCAGTCCAATCGAGTGTTTGATGCTCAGACAGAATCATGTCATTCCCGTACCCTTCAGTGCTGCCAATTTCTCTGGAGTATTTCTTCTTTTCTTCCATTGGAAGAGCAAAGAATTGCCGAGCAACTTCTCTCAATTCGTCCAGAAATGCACTTGTAATTCCATTATTGATTGCCTGAAACTCGTAAAATAATTCTCAGAATTGAAGTTAAAAGAGATTGAAATTGCTAACTAATTTTTGTCATTACTCCTGTACTCTGAGAGTGCTTAGTGGCTGATGCTATAAGATACTTGATGATCCAATTTTAAAAGACGCCTTAACCAGCTCAAATCAGATGCTTAATCCTACTGATTCTCTCAATGCTTTATGTTCATGTAAAAGTCATAAATAAACTTTGACTGATGAGTAGTTGAATTCCCAAGGAATTGAGATACTTTTAGAATTGTATGTTTACGCACTGAAAGTTAAACTACAGTAAAATCGACTATGTTCTGTAATTTCATGGAGTTTTTAACAGGTAATTTTCTACAGAAAAGTGCAAAAAAGCCGACCTGGATGCAACCACAGGAGCTGAGAGCTGATCTAAGCTTCTCTAGTTCTTCTCCTCCGGCAGTTGAAGATGCAAGGAGACCAAAATCGATAGTCGGTACGTCCAACACGGGAAAAGAATCATCTAGGACTCCACCATTATCGCCTTTACAGATGTATCTTTCCGGGACTTCGTTCCTGTTGGTAGCCGCCAGTTCCTGCACAGTTTTGGCTTGTGGTTGAAGCTCAACAGGAGGGGGAGGTTCAGCCATATTGCCTCAGAAAGTAACTGGGAATGGAACACACTTTTCAGGTTGAGTTGCTGTGATGATGATAGTGTTACCTAGAGGGGGTTTTGTCTTAAGGCCTGAGGAATTTTCTAGTTCAAGCCGTCTGGAGCTTGCAGTTATATCCACTAGTTAATAAGCCAAGGCTAGAATTATGAGCCTCTAGACCAAATACACAAAAAGGGGTAAACACTTCCCTTCCTGGTGAAGGGACACACGTTGACCAAACTAATAGCCCTTTCAAGTTGTTCTGTGTTTTCTATCTTCATTTTCTTCTTCTTTAAAGAAATTCTTTGCTTTTTTAGTTTTCTGCCTGTCGTCATTCATGACTCTGTCCACTGCTTTTTAAGTTATTTTGTTAGTAAGGCTTTTCGAAACCTCAAAGTATTGGAAGCTGGCTTTTTTCCGTTAGCTTTGACAACTCCAATTGCAGGGGACAAAGAATTGTAATCCAAATTGATGGTCCCTATTTACATCAACGTTGAAGGAGCCAACCATTGGACAGAACCATGAAAAATAGCGAGTCAACTCGCTTCTTTTTTTGAAAATTTTTATAATTATTCTAGTATTAAACAGGGAGGTGGGTTGGAGATATCATAAACTATCATATTTTAAGCTGTGACAACTGGTGAAGGTGCTGCCTTTGTTGACAGACAACCGTGTATTTTTTTATAATTCAGTCTTGCCCAACCTGGCAGTTTGACAGTGTAAAAAGCAGTATTCAACTATGCAATCAGGACAAGTTGGTATTTAGGAAACCAACATTGCATCTTAAAAGTTCAGAAAGATCTGGGGGAGAGTGACAACTATATTCAGTTGGTCACTGTTAAGTTGGGTTAGGAAGGATTTAACCTTGAGTTGCTACATTTGGGCACTTTCCTTGGTTGCAACTCCGATGAATCCTCATTCATTCAGCCGGAAAGAGTGGAAGAAAATAAGAGAATAAATGGTATTTCTTGGTTTCTATATTATTTAGAAGATGATCCAGTGCCTTATTTTCACCATCACAAAGAGGAAGAACAAGCAATAAACATCAACAAAACACATGCTTTGTTAATAGAGAAGAGTCTCAAAACCCAGTTATTGGAGCAAACAAGTCGAAATGATTATGGCGTTCTATATTCTGACAGTGTCAAGTGCTATTTTTCAACTTCCAAAGCAGCACTCAAATCTCAATGCCCTGTGCAATTGTAGCTTTTTCATCTATCACATTTTCAGCTGGATCTATATCCACCTCTGGATCTGAAAACTAGAACAATGTGCTTTTATCTCTTTGAATTTGCCACCATCCTGAACAGTAAGCCCTTAAAAATTCCATTGACTCCTTAACTCATATGATTTGATATCAACTTCGATGTTTCAGTACCAATGCCCAAACCAAAAGACTGTTCTAATCCTGATTTAAATTTGGATCATAAAATTTATTTAGTAAGATTCTCATATTTTCCCCTATTCATTCATTCATTCTGTTACAACATCCTAGTGCTGGTGACAAGGTAAAAAGATTTGTTTTTTGACAGAATTCTATCCTGACAATAAAATTGACTAACATGCATATTATGTGACCATTTCATGGTAATTTATGACATTTCCGGCATTGGTAAGAAGAGTCGATTTTAAGTTTCATATGAATTCTTAGTACTTTTAATCTGCTGCAGAGAAACTGATATCAAGTTCTATGAATGAAAGCTTGCTCCCACATTTAGACTAATCACATATTTTCGTCAATTATAACAGTACAGAGTGAGAAATAATTTTGCTAAACTTCATGCTTCAATATGCTTAAATTCTCAATACATCATAGTCTCAATTTATAGCTGCAATTATAATTCTTTCCCTTCCAGCTTCTGGATAATCACGTAAAGCACTAGTGAAAAATAAATAGCCTTAATGAAGTTACCTTCTAAGCATCACAAAAATAACCTAACACTTGTTCTTACTTTCTTGCTGATGAAGGACTCTGCTACGCATGCATCAGAATCTGCTTCCACAAAAGAGCCATAATCCTTACATGATGAGTTGATCACATACTCTTATGCATGAAATTTTACTTCCTCAAGAGCTACTTTGCCATTCTGAAAGCACTCATAGTTGAAAGAAGCATAATTTTTCACATTTCTATATAACCTTGGCCTGTTATCATCTATCAAGCCTTCGACGGGTCCTATCTCCTTATCTGGCTCTGCCTCATTAAACATTGCCACAGATATCCTCAACTTGTCTGTGTTTGTCACCACCCTGTGCATTGGGCTCTTGAAGATTCCATTACTCAATATCTGCAGCAAATTAATGTAAATCAAACAAATTATGCACTGCTTTTCTCTTTGCAGGTGACTTCTATACTGTAGAATTATTAGATGCAATTATGATGGATGTTATAATTTCTATTTCTTCTGTTTCATTTTCTTGGCAGTCAATGCCATGGTTTCTGTTAAGAAATCTTACTAATTTCCAAGAACTTAAAAGTTAGATTACAGTAACTTTACCTCGTGTTTGGTTTATTAGGAGTGAAATAAATAGGAGTTACGCAAAGCCTCAAACAGTCTGTTATAGTATTCTCAATTGCCACAATATAAATGCCATGTTTTGTAGATGAGTAGTAAGAAAAGGGTAAAAGGTACAAAGTAAAAGACCAGCAACATGTTTGTCAGAGGGAATGTGTTATCTTCAGAGACAACAGCGTTCAAAATTCTGAATGCTAAATAGTAATTTAAAATCATACCTCCAAGTTTAAGACATACCTGCATTTGATCACCAAGATTGACAACAAGAGCATGAGGAATGACAGGAACTGTGCTCCATCTGTCATCTTCGACAATTTGAAGACCTTCCACTTCTTCATCTTGCAAAAGGACTGTCACGCCTGATCTATCAGAATGAGGCTTGACCCCAAGAACCTTGTCTGGTCTTGAACAAGGTGGATAGAAGTTAAACCTGATTTGCATTACTGGATTGTCTCCAAACTGGTCCGAGAAGCTATTCTCTTCTAAGTTCAGTGATTTCGCCATCGCCTGAAAGAGAAGATCCATCATGTGCTTTACCTTGATGGAATATTCATGCAAGACCTCTCTGTAAGAATTCAACTCCTAGTTCAAGTTCTTCAAGAAAATGCAACTTCTCACAAAACACAAACCATTAGATTGCAACTACATCAGAAGTAAAGTTGGTTCAAACATGATAGTTTATTTACTTTGTTGAAGGGTAGCATTTTTTATTATTGCTTTTCTATTAGGAGCAATTTGAGCCCTAAGTGCACAATTTTATCCCAAAAAATTCATTTTCTTTTGTTAATTAACAAATATTTGAGAAACATAGCAAAAAAAAAATTATACCTGAAATTTTTTGGGTTTTCTGGCCAGAGATCGAGCTTTCTTTGATGTTCAGGAAATACCCTTAGAAACAAGCGACTGTTCCAGTCAAGAACTTGCTTTTCTGAGACTATCAGATCATGGCCATAACCCTGAACCTCATTAACTGCTCTGGAGTACTTCTGCTTCTCTTCCTGTGGAAGTCCAAAAAATTGTTTTGCAACTTCACGGACCTTGTCAATAAATGAATTGGAAATCCCATGGCCAATAGCCTGGCGCACAACACAATTTCAAGAGAAAATATGAATTCGTTAAGTTTCATGAGAGTCAATGGAAATACCTAAGCAAATTTGAGGGTTTACCATTCATGGAAGAGAAGGCGAGGAAAGGGAAGAATACGAAAATGAATACTATATCCTTTATCTAAAACATAACAATGCAATTTCCATGGACTTTTCAAGAGAATACAGAACCTGGAAACAACCACCAGAGCTGAGAGCCTGTCTTAGTTTTTCCAGTTCATCTTTTGAGGAGAGCAGTAGACTAATGTCAATGACCGGAACTGAAATTGATGCAGAAAGATCGGAATAATCTGTGTGTGTGAAACTGCTGTCTTTTACATAAAATTCTGGGGGAGGCTCATCACCGTTCATGGACATCTCTTGAATACTCCTGGACAATGAAACCCCATCAGAAGCAAGCGGCATGCCGGCCATGTTTGATGTCAAGCAATGAGGATGCTTTGCAGCTTGAGAACTAGTACGACATGCAAAAGAGTTTTGTCCTGTTGTGGTTTGGACTGCTGTCCTTGAATATATAACAAGATGACGAGAAATTAAATTGCATTGTTATCATTTACTGATGTGGGATCATGCATGGTTTCCTCTTGAAGAAAAAGATTAATCCAGGTGATTGATTCAAGGTTTTGGAATAATAGCCTGTTGGTTTGGCCGTCCTTTTAACTTGAGTAGTGTACCAAAAGGCTTGTGATGATGGAGCAAGAGGGATTAGAGGAAAGGAACTTGTCGCCATTGCTTGTGCTACACAACTCATCAAATAGTTTACTAGTTGCGAGATTGTTCAAATAAGGGATCATCTTGTAAAATTGATGGCTTCTTTGTCCAACCTCTTATGGTGAGAAACAGAAAAATTTTGTCAATATAATTTCTTTTGGTTACAAGCGGACTGCACAATGAGGTAGTCCTTCGATTCTATAAATCCAGTCTCATTCTTAATTCAAGATTCAAACTAAGAGAGTTTTAAGCTTTAAACATTAAAGTATATCCTCAAAGATGTAAATATAATTGCCTTGCAATTTTTTTTAAACCAACAAAAATTAATGTATACATTAATTAATACATTCATATCAAATTCATCCGAAGTTGAATTTAAAAAAAATGAATAATGATTACATATATGTGGATTGAATATTAGTTGAGATAGTAGAAATTTTAGCATGACTATCACACTAGAAATAATCATCACTTGGCCACATTGATTTGCAAGCTATGTAATGCTCGAAAATCCAAAGCAAACCAAAAGTAGATTAGTTTTTATAGACGCAGTGTAATTTGAACTGCAACAAAAATGCCAAAGTGAATATTCGACATGAAAGATAAGCTAGCTTTCCAAATTTGATGAAAAAAAGGAACACTTATTGCAATGGTTGGAACATTCTTTGATGAAACTGTTTCATATGGTAGGAAAATGAAGTCATCGTTTTTCTATTATGATTACACACATATTGGACATTTCGGGGAAAATAAAGGTCTGAATAAGGATTTGTGACAATATCAAAAATAGAAGCTACATGACAAAGATCGCCACTAAAAGCTTGTCCAAATTATTTTGCATCAGTTCGGACAAGGAGCAGAGTTGTGAATTGGACATTCAACAGTTGGGGTAAAAGAACTAAATTCTTACAGTGTCAAGTGGTATCATCCCTTTCTGATAGCATTCATAGTTGATTGCACCATAATTTTTCACATTTCTATATAACCTTGGCCTGTTCTCATCCACCAAGCCATCCACAGCTCTAATCTCGTTTTCTGGTTCTGGTTCATTAAACAAGGCGACAGATATCCTTAACTTCTCCAAGTTTGTCACTACCCTGTGCACTGGGCTCTTGAATATTCCATTACTCATTATCTGCATGCATTCAAATAGCAGCAGATTCAAAGTTAGATAGCCAAGACTTTTATCTATCTCTATCTGGAGTAAGAGTGCAGACTGATGTACCAAGGTAAGAAATTAATTATAGAATGTTTTATTTATCGATCTCTAGCTCTAAGGACTACTCCAAATGAGAATATGCCAATAATTTGACTATTGGTTTACCTGCATTTGATCTCCAAGATTGATAACAAGGGCATGAGGAATTACAGGAACTTTGACCCATTTGTCATCTACTAAAACTTGAAGACCTTCCACTTCTCTGTCTTGCAAGAGAACTGTGATTCCTGATCTATCTGTATGAGGTTTGACACCAAGAACCAGATCAGGTCTTGAGCAGCTTGGATAGAAATTAAACCTTGCTTGCATTAAGGCTTGGTCTCCAAACTGGTTCAAGAAGCTGTTTTCTTCCAAATTTAGTGACCTTGCCATTGCCTTGAATACAGCGTCAGTCACAACCTTTATCTTCAAGGCATACTCGTCCATGATGTCCCTGCAAGGGGAATAATGTTTAGTTTGCTTCTGAATCATATCGTTTAACATTGTTGACGGGAAAAGCTTCCCTGACTGACATATCGTCCATCTTAAGATCGTAAGCATTAACATGTAGCTGGTTCGGAATTGATTTTGTTCTTTTGAAGAAAAAGATTGATGATTATCTTTCAGAGGGAGAAGAAAATCTTTTGTCAGAGTTGCAATCAGTGATAAATATATACCTGAAATCATACGGATTTTCTGGCCAAAGATTGAACCTTCTTTTGTCTTCGGGGAACACCCTCAGAGTTAAGCGATGAGACCAATCAAGAACTTGCTTGTCTGAAACTATTCTGTCACTCCCATAACCTTCAGATTCATTAACTGCTCGGGCGTATTTCTGCTTCTCTGTCTCTGGGAGTGCAAAAAATTGCTTTGTAACATCACGCACTTTGTCAAGGAATGAGCTTGAGATCCCATGACCAATTGCCTGAAATGTTGAAACAACACCATGCCTAATTTTGAAAACCAGTGAAGCTTCATTCAAGTACAAGAAGAATCTAAATCTAAACTCTAGTATAAAATCAGAAATAGGCGGTTCTTCATTCCTATTTATCATGTGACATGGACTTCACATACAGGAACAACAATCATATCATGCAGGGGTAACAAACAGAGATAGAGTCTGCCCTCCCTAGTAGGGTCAAGATCACCAAACAAAGTGTAGATCCTGTATCGAAAGGAAATTACTCTAGGTAGAAATACTAACATATCATATTTACAATATTTTCCTAATTAACAATAGCTCAACTCAATAAGGATGGAGAGATAATGTTAAAAACAGGAGATTGTCTGTTGTGGATACCTAGTCTAGCTGTGAAATGTTTTTCCATTGTAATTTAAGGTTAAGGGTCAAAAACCTGGAAGCAACCCGAGGAGCTGAGGGCTAACTTGAGCTTCTCTAGTTCCTTGTCTACTTCTGTTTCAGGAAAGGAAGATGAAGGCGAGGAAAAGTGACTAATATCAAGGATTGGAAATGGACAAAGTGATGGAGAAGGGTCATCAGCAGAACCAATAAAGGAATCTTTAACTATGTAATGGGATGGTGGTTCATCACCATCAACAGACATTTCTTGGACACTCTTGGACAATGAAACCACCTCTTCAGCAAGGAGAGCCATCTCTCATCAACCTCAGGTGAGCAATGCCAATGGAGTAAATATTGGATACTATAGCAGTGTATTACTCTAAACAAGATTATAATAATTTATATATATATATATATATATATTATGTGCTATTCTCAATAAATATTTGGAGAGAAGTTCTCGAAGTCGGCCATATGCCCTCAAAAACTGGTTTTGATGATAAGATCCACATAAGTTGCCATGGGCGGACCCATGTTCATGAGAGTGGTGTCACAATTAAAAAAAAATTATTTATTATATTATTTTTTTCGAATTTTATATATTTAATAATATTATGAACTCACTAAATTTTTTACAATTTTGTAAGAAATGAGATCAAAAGATAGATTTTATTAAAAAATTTATAAATTAATAATATTTAAATATTTTTTAAAAATAATATTTGAATATTATTAAAAAATAATTTATATATTGATATTTAAATTTTACATGGAAAGATAAAAAAAAAATTTATAATTTAAGATTTTGTTAAAAAGGTCAAAACCGAAACTTCTCTCCCTTCAAAGTTCAAGTTTTACTCTTGAAACCTATAATAAGTTAGTGACTTTCCTTTTCTCAATCGTTGATTATATTTTTCACTCTCTCAAAACAACTCGATTAGTTTTCAATTATAAGTAATTCTTAATCCAAGTTAAGTTTTTAAATATTTCATATTTAAATATTTTTTAATTAATTTGATAATTTATATTTATAATTATAAATCATAAGTTCGTAATCAAATGAGTGACGAGTTGATGAATGATTACTTAGTAACACATATTAAAAAATATGTATTTTATAGTGTTTCTACTGCTATTATCATATAACGTTTTCAAATTATGAGAAATTATCATAAATAATTATAATTTTTTTAGATTTTTCTATTTTGAAGTTATGAATTTTAATATATTTATTTTTAAATTATTATTTTAATTATGACACTACTTAAAAAAAATTTCTAAATCCATCCTTATAAGTTGCTGTAGATCAAATAAACAATAGCTTATTCCTGCGTCCCTAGCATTAAACTTTGTAATTGTATAGTTTAAATAAATTTTGATGGGGTTGGTTTCTCACAAACACTGTTTTCTTTTTTATTTATTTTCTTGACTTTTGATCATTTCACGTTTTTTCTTATCATTTTAATAATCAAAATGAAAGGATACGCACAGCAATATACAAGATTTGCAGGCCAACCAACCGTTGCCACTGATATAAGGCCAAATCTAATTTATCATGTTCATGAGAACCAAAAGGATATGAAACCAAATTTCTCTCTTTGTTCACTTCGTATGCAAAATTTTGCTTTCACTGTACCCTTTAATAATTTATAAAATTATTCACACTCAACTTTTTTATTTAATCCTATCTTTTCTTTTGATTTCATTTATTTTTTATTTTCTTTTATTCATTCACTTTAAAATTTGTCATGTAATTTCATAAAGTTGAATCTTTTATATTTTATTTAATAAAATTATTATCAAATAGTTTCCATTATTCTATATGTTCATATAGAGAGAAATCATAAATCAACCGACATGAAAAAAACCAGAACATTGATAAACGAATTTGTCGCAAATGCATGCTTAAAGATCACAACTCCATGTGGTATAATCATAGTTAACGAAGCAAGTTAACTAAATACTATTATTTTACTTTGAGTTGCTCTTATTTAATTATTTATTTTCTTAAGAGGACAAGGCGGCATAAGTGGGGACAAACTGCAACATGTTGGCCTAAAATAATTCAGTTTTGGCTCCTTGCGGGGACACAATCCTGACCTGATAGAGTAGTATAAAAGGAACTGTGTGCATATTTTTTTGGAACTTCCAAATGTGTGCATTTTTAATTAAAACGAAAAATCAATTAAAATTAGTACTTTAATAATGATAATAATAGTAAAATAATAATCAGCGGAAGGCAAAGAACAAGGAAGAAGCCATGCCATTAATTATTATGGGCTGGCTTCTTCTGTGGAGGAAGTTCTTGAAAGAACCGTATCGGTTTGCATCAGCAGGAACTACCTATACAGATTGGTCGAGGCCCAAAAGTATGGTGGCCTCTCCCTTTCTGGTTCATGACCCAGAGTCCCAGCCCAACTACATTTGATCCAAGTTTTGCCCAGTGAATGTTGGCTATCTGTACAAGGGCATATTCATGTTGAATGAAGAAAACAAACCGTCTCCTGGTCCTTGAAGGTAATTCTGCTGGCAATGGTCTTTCTGAGTCAATGGCTATCATTTCCTATGTCTTGGAATGCAAAAGAAAGTTATCAAGTTGTCTAGGAATTGATCTGTCGAATGCAGTTGCCTTGTCTTGAGCTCGGAATTTCTCTATTCCTTTCCTTGTTTCTGCATACTTATATCTTGCATGAAAACATTTTAATTATCTAAAGCTAATTTTGATGTGCTGATTTCTTTCGTTCCCCCTGTTTGTAGTCTCTCAGTTCCTAGTTTTCCAACGAGGTGTTGTCTGCCAAAAGTGCCCTCAACTCAGATGGTGACTCTGTTTAAACTCTCTGTATTTGCCCATAACAGCATATAATGTATGGGCAAAAATTGGTCGCCGTTGAGACATTTGGCTTTCCCATGCTCTATCTTCGGCTGCCTAAAACAAGAAGGAAGAGTTCAATACGTTTCTCAATTTCAACAGAGTTTCACCCGTAGAAGAAAAGCTGACAACTTGTCTCTCAATTTTGAGTAGCTTCGGTTGCTTACTTGACTTTTTGTTTCGTTCTTTCTGTTTCTCTATGATGAAATGCATGAGTCGCGTAGGTTTACAAACTTAGCACCTCCTCCAATCAGAATGAGCCAAGTCTACAAAGACCCCGATTTCGTGGGTCCCACAGACTTTACCCATGGACCAAATATTCAAGAAGATGCCCAAAAATCTAAGCAAATCCAAGCCACAAACCGTCATCCTCGTGGCCTCCTCAGGTCCTCTCTCTCTCTCTTCCTCGCCAACGCTTCCAACCAAGTTTCCCTCAACACTTTCTCTTCTCTTCCCTCCTAATTACACGTTTAACTTTCATCATGAATCCTTAAACTCAGCTGCCCTTCATTTCTTTTTGAACATTCTTAAACACAAGCTAATAGAAATGGCAAAATTCACCTCGAGACTAGATTATAACTTAGGTTTTCTTTCTCACAACACCTACACTTCCCAAGGCTCAATCTTTCTTAAAAACACTTCACGCAAGAATCTCCACTTGCAGTTAAGTCCTTCAAAGCATCGGTTGAATTTCAAAGTTTTATGCAGTATCAAGGAGAAAGAGAACGTTAAAGACGAGAGAGACAGGGCTGGTAGGTTAGTCAATGGGGTACGTGTCGAGGAGCTGGACAGCAAAGCGGGTTTTGGTCGGGAAAGTGGTTCAAGGGAAGTGGGTTTTGATTTGGATTGGCCTCCATGGAAGAATATTCCTAGGAGATATACACTCATTGGCACCACTTCGCTTGCCTTTGTTATTTGTAACATGGATAAGGTTGGTTGTTGACTTTTTGGCTTTAGTTTTTATTCTCTTAGGCAATTTAACGAACAGTTTGTGGTTCATAAGTATCTATTGTGAAGTTTAAGTTGTGTTTTGATGCCAAAGTAAATTGCCTTTCTGAGACATGTAACGTTATTGCACTGGAAAAATTGGTGTTCAACACAGAACTCCATGTAAATCTTTTGTTGCATGCAGAATTATGGGGTCATTTGTATTTTGAATGAACCAATTCCAGTGAAGGTTATACTGTACAAGTTTCTTGTTAGGTTGCCTTTGGTTGTTACTTTGTTGCTTTCTTTTTCTTTCTGGAAGTAAAAGCAATAGGAGTATTAGAATACAAAATTAAGATATAAGAATTAATAATGTTATATTTTTGGATAACAAAACTTTTGATTTTACTTTATATAGAACAATTGTTTGCATTTGTGTTACATTTTAGTCATTTGTGCATTTTTAGTCAATTATGATTTTGCTTTAATGCAACTTTTTTTGAAGTAAAAAGCAAATAGCAAATTTAAGTAGTAGAAAAATGGCGCCTTAGTTATTTGGTTTTTATATTTAGGGTTGAACTGATTTTGTTAAGCTTGTTAAATGTGATAGGTGAACTTGAGTGTTGCTATAATTCCAATGTCACATCAGTTTGGGTGGAATCCGTCAGTAGCTGGATTAGTGCAATCATCATTCTTCTGGGGTTATGCATTGAGTCAATTGCCAGGGGGTTGGCTTTCCAAGATTTTTGGTGGAAGGTTAGTATTTGAAGGCTTCAGCTATTTAGTGCAAATGTGCAATCTTTCATATTAATCCCTGCTTGCCAAACAGAACAGAAAGTTGCCAAAAGTTATAAAGAGAAAATTGGTGATCTTATAATGATATTGAGAATTTAAGGCCTGCATGCAGGATTTGAGGAATATTTTATGCTATCTACGGGCATTGATGAGCCGCTACCATTTCTAGCTAGGATGCTACCTCCTAGGGTTTGGACCACATTTAAGACTACTCATTCCTTTATTGTGTAAGCACATTAATTTGATGCCTTGTTCAAGCTGACCAATTGGACTTGATTGAGTTGGATATGGAAATAGCAGACTGAAACTAATTACATAACTGGATTGACTTTGATAACTAATAATTTATGCACCCTTTGAACTTAAGATACCTTAAATGAAATTCCTTGTTTAGATATCATACTGAAAGTGTCTAGGAGGCCCAATTCTCTGCAATACTGCCAACTTTCTTCCAGTATATCTTAAAGATTTATTTTGATGCAGATGTTTCTTAGTTTAATTCATTTACTGAAAACGAATGAATGGCTCACCCTTCGTATAAAATGTAGAAGTTATCTGTGGCTGTCATACTATTTACAATCTTGAGCAATAAAAATCTGTTGATATTACTGCCATGCAAGTTAATAATGCAATCACATTAAACTGGTAAGGTTTATAATTGTTTTAAGCATTCTATTGTAATTTGTAAGTCCTCTCTCCACTCGTTTTAACATTTGGTCCAAATGCAATATGTATTTTATTTGAGTGATTATCGAGACTCTTGATTAATGATAACTGCTCCTGTCAATGTATTTAATATACATATCTGCACTAAGTATACATGATTGATCCTGCTTCACCAACAACCTTTTATCATCAAATTTCTGATCAGCTTAGAATTGACAAAGAACACAATACCAACTCTATTTACGGGGTCTCTTTCTTAATTGTCCATTTTCTCTCTCTTCCTTTGAAATTTTGCTTTATTATATTGCGTTTTTCTATTGCCAATATTCACTGATTACACTACTGAAGGGCAGAAAGTCTGATCATGCTTGTAAGCTAAAGATGTTGATGATCCTTTCCTCCAAAGAGAAACAAAAAAGGGAAAAAGTGGTCCTGACTATTAACATCTTAGATGGCTATGGTGTAATAAACAGCATCCAAATAAATGTAATTTGTTTGATGCTAAAATGATAATTTTGAGAGATTAGTGAAGGACAACAAATTAATTTGTTTTTTGGCATAGTGAGATTGTCTCGTATACGCATCATATTACCGACTATCTTCTTATTCATGCAGAAAAGTTCTTGAGATTGGAGTATTGGCTTGGTCGTTGGCTACGGCCCTTGTTCCTGTTCTTGCTGGATTCATGCCTGGACTACTCTTGTCAAGGATTTTGGTATGTAGGTCATATTTATTATCATTTCTTTAACTTGTATTATCTAGTCATGTTTGGATTACTATTTTCATGTATTCAACTCTTTTAATTGTATAACTGAAAGTGTTTAGGTTATCTCTCTTTCTTAGATTACATCATCATTGATAATAATATCTCACTGAAGCTGTTCAGCTTTTAATGTCTCGCTCATTGACATGTGTACGAGTGCATATACAATGTGCTACTTGGAGCTTCTTTTGTTCAATGCTAATCACTATCCCTCAACCTTTTTTTCTTTTTTTTTTTTTAATCCAGGTTGGGATAGGAGAAGGTGTTTCCCCATCAGCTGCAACAGACCTTATTGCCAGGCACTTATGACATCCATACTCTTAAGAGCATGTTGTTTATAACCTATCATACAAAATCCGTAATCTTCATGCATATTTGCCAAAAGTTTATGAAAACAGAGAATAAAACAAAATTCTCTGATATCATGTGTGAATTACTAGGTGCTAATTATATACAAGAAAACCTATCTAAATTAAGTCTGGGAATCTGGTAAATTACCAAAAATTAGGGAACAAGAAATCAGGAAATAATCCAGCAAAAAAAGGAAAATAAAGAAAGCAAATAATATCCCTAAACTAACTCCTACAAATCTGGAATATAGTCAATAAAATAAATTGATAAGCTGTCAACACTCCCCCTCAAGCTGGTGAATAGATGTTGGTCATTCCCAGCTTGTCTACTAGCACTTCAAAACTCGGTCTAGGCAGCCCTTTTGTTAGAACATCAGCTATTTGTTGTTTGGTAAACACATAGGTCATGCAAATCACTCCATCTTCTATTTTTTCTTTGATAAAATGTCTATCTATCTCCACATGCTTTGTTCGGTCATGATGAACCGGATTATGTGCAATACTTATTGCGGCCTTATTGTCACAATATAGCTTCATAGGTCCCATACTAGGCACTTTCAGTTCTTCCATTAGCCTCTTTAACCAAATCAGCTCACAGGTTCCTTGTGCAAGGGCTCTAAATTCTGCTTCTGCACTGCTGCGAGCTACAACTGGTTGCTTCTTGCTTCTCCAAGTAACCAGGTTCCCCCAAACCTTTGAACAATAACCAGATGTAGACCTCCTGTCCTCAGCTGAACCTGCCCAATCTGCAGCAGTAAATGCCTCCACACTTCTCAGCTCATATTTCTTGAAGAACAAGCCTTTACCGGGTGTAGATTTTAGATACCGCAAGATTCGGTTGATTGCCTCAAGATGTTCTTCACTTGGAGAATGCATATACTGGCTCACTATACTTACAGCAAATGCAATATCTGGTCTTGTGTGAGATAAGTAAATCAATCTTTCCACTAGACGTTGATATCTCCCCCTATCTACTGGAATTCCACTCCTTGTTCTTCCAAGCTTCATGTTCATAACTATTGGTGTTTCAGCTGGCTTGCAACCAAGCATCCCTGTCTCTTTCAAAAGATCTAATGTATATTTTCTTTGAGAGATAATAATACCTTTCTTGCTTCTTGCCACTTCCATCCCTAAGAAATATCTTAGTTGCCCAAGGTCTTTGATTTCAAATTCACTCCTAAGAGTTTTCTTAAGCCTCTCCATTTCTTCTGTATCATCTCCGGTTAAAATAATATCATCCACATACACAATCAAGATAGTTTTCTTTCCATCTTGTGAATGCTTGAAAAAAAGAGTATGATCAGTTTGTCCCTGCTGGTAACCATACCTCTTTATAGTCTTTGCAAAACGGTCAAACCAAGCTCTTGGTGATTGTTTTAATCCATATAGTGACTTCTTCAATCTACATACTTTTCTGTTACCAATTGCCCCTTCAAAACCTGGAGGCAAATCCATGTAAACCTCCTCATCAAGCTCTCCGTTGAGAAAGGCATTTTTGACATCCATTTGATGTAGTGCCCAATCAAGATTAGCTGCTAGTGATAGTAGCACCCTTATAGTGTTTAACTTTGCAACTGGAGCAAACGTTTCTGTGTAATCCACCCCAAAAACTTGAGTGAATCCTTTGGCAACTAGACTAGCCTTGTGTCTCTCTATTTCACCATCTGACTTGTACTTAATGGTAAACACCCATTTACACCCTACAGAACTCTTACCCTCAGGTAACTCCACTACATCCCAAGTTTCATTCTTTTTTAGGGCTCTCATTTCTTCAAGTACAGCAGCCCTCCATTCTGGCTTTTCAAAAGCTTCTTGAACATTTTTTGGAATCTCATCCCTTTCAATCTTTACTGTCAAAGCTCGGAATGCTCCTGATAATTGGCTGTAAGATAAGTTATTAGAAATAGGATGTTGAGTGCATGATCTAACCCCTTTCCTGAGAGCTATTGGAATGTCCAACTCATTAGGTTGAATCTCCACTTGAGGCAAATTATCACCAGCACCAATAATTTCAGTTTCAGTTTCAGCATTTACCTGTGGATTGGACTCTTGGCAACATGGTTGTTGACTGAAAGACTGCACTTCTTGAGGCTTTTTGTTTCTTCGTGAATAGACACGAAGCTTTGATTGTTGTTGACTAAGCCCATTTGGATCTTCCCCTGTTTCCAAGCCAAAATCTGTTGATGACATAATTGGAGGATTTCTATTTCCTGGTGGTGTTTCAGGTATGTCAGCAACTACAGGAAGAGGAATAAGATAATCCCAAAGCTTCTCTTCTCCTAGTATCTCCCCCTGAAGAGTAGGATTTGGGTAGAAAGGTTGATCTTCAAGGAAAGAGACATCTAAGGAAACAAACATTTTTTTTGTGGTTGGACAGTAATATTTGTACCCTTTTTGACTAGGAGAATATCCAACAAAAATACATTTTATAGCTTTAGGATCTAATTTTTCACGGGTAGGACTGGTATTATGTACGAAGGAAGTGCAGCCAAAGACTTTTGGAGACAAGGAGGTGAATAATCGAGTTTGAGGGTAGGTTTCCAGTAAGATACTCAAAGGAGTTTTAAATCGGAGGACTCGAGATGGAAGTTTGTTTATCAAGTATGATGCAGTTAGGACTGCTTCACCCCAAAACTGTTTAAGAACATGAGTTGTGAACATAAATGCACGTGTAGTCTCCAATAGATGGCGATTTTTACGTTCAGCAATACCATTTTGTTGTGGGGTTTCGACACAAGAACTTTGGTGGAAAATTTCATTTTCTATAAAGTAATTGCCAAGAATTGAATTGAAATATTCCCGACCATTATCTGTTCGAAGAATTTGAATTGATGTATCAAATTGGTTTTGGATCATTTTATGGAATTGTTGGAAAATTGTGGCTGCATCTGATTTTTCTTTGAGAAGATAAACCCAACATGCTCTTGAATGGTCATCAATAAAGGTTATGAACCATTTGGTTCCTGAAATATTCCTTTCCCTTGAAGGATCCCAAATATCACTATGGATCAATGAAAAAGGTTTCGAGGACTTGTATGGTTGATTTGGATAAGAAGTACGGGTATGTTTGGCAAATATACAAGTTTCACAACGAAAAGAATTGATATCTTTATTATTGAATAGAGAAGGAAACAAGTTTTTCCAAATATGGAAAACTAGGATGGCCTAACCTATTATGCCATAACATAATCTTACTGGAAACTGGAGTTAATTCACCACTTAGAGCCAGAGCTTGTTTATTCACTTGTCCATTATCCTCAAGGTAGTATAGCCCATCACGCATCTTAGCATTGCCAATCGTCCTCCCCGATAGTAAATCCTGAAATTCACCAAATGATGGATAAAACTTAGCCACACAATTCAAATCATTTGTCAATTTGCTAATAGACACTAGATTACATTTTAAATTTGGAACATGAAGAACAGATTTTAGTGTCATATTAGCCAAATTTACAGATCCTTTTCCAGCAACAAATGATAAAGCACCATTAGCAACACGAATTTTGGAATTTCCCGGGCATGGGGCATAGGTAGAGAACGACCTGTGGCATCCAGTCATATGATCTGAAGCTCTTGAATCCATAATCTAAGGGCCATTAGATTCAGAATTTGCACTCAAGGCAGAGAGATAATTACCTTTCTGGGCTATAGAACAATTTGAAGTTGGAACTTGTGCACTAGTTCAGTGTTGGGCAAGAAGGACTTGTAGTTGTTCAAGCTGTTCCTTGCTAAAAATTGATCCTCCAGCCTTGTTTTCCTTTGCGACAGCTTGAAAACCTCTACTTTGTTCATCTTGTTTACGTGCCTTCCAATTTGCTGGTTTTCCATGTATCTTCCAATATGTTTCTCTAGTGTGATATGGACGTTGACAATGATCACACCATGCTTTTATCATTTTTCCGATTCCCACGCTGATTACTAGAGTTAGCAGGTTCATGTTTTTTTGAAACAAGAGCAGAACTTTGGGACAAGTTATCTGAAATAACCTCTGTAGACACTCCTAACATAACACGTTTCCTGCTTTCTTCCCTTCTCACCTCTGCAAATGCCTCTCTAATGTTTGGAAAAGGTTTTGTCTCCAAAAGTCGACCTCGTACCTCATCTAACTCCTTACTTAAACCATGAAGAAAATCAAATACCCGTTCTTTTTCAAGCATCTGCTTATACTTTAAGCTGTCCTTAGGACAATGCCAATTTGTTTCATAAAACATATCCATCTCCTGCCATAACTTAGTCAAAGTATTGAAATACTCAGTCACTGAGAGATTACCTTGCTTTGTGCTTCTTAGGGCAGATCTGACCTCAAAACATTGTGCTGAGTTTTCCAGATCTAAGTACATTTCATGTGCCATATCCCATATCTCCTTTGCTATCTTATAGAATAAGTCCGGCCAATCTTAGGCTCCATGGAATTAATTAACCATGCCATAACCATGGAATTCTCTGACTCCAAAGTTGAATGACCTGCTGCTCCTTCCTTTGGTGTTACCTTTGTACCCGTTAAGTAGCTGAGCTTTCCTTTGCTTCGTATTACTAGCATAACCGACTGAGACCATTAAAGGAAATTGGCCCCATTGAGTTTGTGTTGGGTTATTTGGAGAGAATGGGTTTCCCCGACAGTAGGAATCACAGATGAAGACACATTTCTAGAAGGTTCAGATGACACCTCTGAGGAACCTTCTAGAGTTGCATCTGCCATGGCTGCTTTGGCTAACAATAATGGTCAGAGGAACTGAAGCTCTGATACCATGAAAACAGAGAATAAAACAAAATTCTCTTATATCATGTTTGAATTTCTTGGTGCTAATTATATACAAGAAAACCTATCTAAATTAAGTCTGAGAATCTGGTAAATTACCAGAAATTAGGGAACAAGAAATCAGGAAATAATCCAGCAAAAAAAGGAAAATAAAGAAAGCAAATAATATCCCTAAACTAACTCCTACAAATCTGGAATATAGTCAATAAAATAAATTGATAAGCTGTCAACAGTTTAAGCCTCTGATTTGTTGTATTCAAGTTGTCCACTTGAATTGCATTGTTGACTTGAAACTTTGTTCCATGGTTTCACTACCATGATAATTTAGCTCTTCTTTCCCCCTTATAAGTATAGTTAAAAAAGCTGCTCAGCAAAGCTTCCCTGGGAATCTTTTAGCATAATGCATGTGGAAACTGGAATTTAAAGACTGATAGGTAGTAAAATCATATACATACATATTTCTGTTTATTTGTGTGTCAATTGGTTCTTCTAGACTATAATTAATGAGATATCTTTAGTTCATAATTCTCTTTAGACTCTAATTCCCCATTTCTATAAGAATTCTAAAATTCTTTCCAGGTTTAGATCTCTCAACATTTTTTCTTAACATCTTTCGAAAGGATTTTGTTCTTCTAAATCATTTTTAAAGGTGATGTCTTTATTCCTGTGTTTTTATGTTGGTACTGAAGACCTTCAACAGAAATTGGTACCAACATAAAACACAGGAATAAAGGCATCACCTTTTAAAATAAGAAGTCCTGATTTAGGAGAACAAATCCTTTTAAAAGGATGTTTTGTGTCTGTGTGTAACTGTTTCTTAATTCAGAAAAATTCTGTATTGTTCATACAATTCCTGGAGATATCAATCTCCAGATCAGGAGGGCAAATATTGGGTATTTGTCTTCAATACCCTCCCCTGTCCTGTGGGAAGAAATTGCTTTCCTCAACTTATTGAACATTACACTTAGAGATGCAGATGAAGTTATATAGTTTCTCGAAAATAGAAAGCATTTTGTGGTCTGAATCTAATATTATTATCTGGCCTTATTGCATTGTTGATCTTTTGTCCTGCCAGTCTGGCACTTTTTGTGATATGGTTAATCTCCTAACAAATAACTAACACCATCTTGTCTCCTTTTGTTGGCATTTTCCAACACAACATGCAGGTCAATACCTTTGGAAGAGCGCTCCAGGGCTGTATCATTTGTCTTTGGTGGGTTGAGTGTAGGAAGTGTAACAGGGTATGTTTTGTTGGAGTCTTATCTTAAGTAGGTAAATACATATTAACATTCAACTAAATGGTTCAAGTTTATTTTCATGTATTCAAAAAATTAAACTTCACAATTTATCTATGGGGACATTTAGTCAACTGAGAAATGGCATTCTCATTGAAATGGAAGTGCAAAAATAAAAGTTAAATTGAACAGAAAAATGTAAAAGTTGTTGATTCCTTATTTGGAGTGTTGTAAAGAACAAGAATCCACCCTGTTAAGCTGATCACCATTACATCCTTTTATGCCTATATTTTTGGGATGTGTAGAATCTTTTTGCTGCCAAAGGCCCCATTTATTGGTTCTTAAAATTCTGCCAAGGGACTTTTCTTTTCCATGTTTCGTTTTAAAAGGATTTGGACTATGATATCATAACCAGAAAATAATTTTTGTATCAGCAAACAAACACTAGTGGATAGCCATCAAATTGATTTTGCTCTTCTCATTGTAGCATCAACAAATTTGTTTATTAAATGCCATCCACTTGGGTTAAATGAGTGCTCAAGTTCATTTTCTTTTGTCATCTTTTCTTTGTTTGAAAATGTTGCAGGCTTCTTTTGGCTCCTCCGCTCATCCAAAATTTTGGTTGGGAATCCGTATTCTCTATATTTGGCATTCTGGGGATAGGCTGGTACGTCACTAGCTCTAAAATTACATATTATTGTATGTTACTTCTGATTTAGAGGTGTTCATTTCATCTGTGCAACATGCAAATATGTGTACATCTTTTCTTAAACATAAAAGATGATTATTCTTTGTCCACAAACTGCCTTCTAAGAGTGTTTGGGCAATCTAATATTGAGGGTTTTCTTTTCCTCTTTTTAAATATTTATGGGATAATTGAACTGAAATTTGACTTCAACCTTTGTTGTCACCAAAATGTTGAAGGTATTTGGGATTTCATTTTATTGGAGAAGGACGGGCTTTAAATGCTGTAGAACATGCTGCACGTGAGCATCCAATCCCTTTTTATCTTCATTATATTTTATTTGAAAAAGTGAAGTGCTTATTTTGTCATATGGATAATGAAAGGTTGAGCATTTTCCTGAGTTATTTATAAGATAATGGTAGTTCTATTGTTGAATAAAACAAATAATTGGGTTTCTTCATTCATTTGTAACTAACAACTTTATTGGTTAGTAAGCTGATGATGGATGCTTAGAACATATGTAATCTAATTTCTACCATTTAGCTCATTTTTAGCTCCTTACATTGTTTAGGTATCTGACCCTTGTTGAAAACATTACTCTTGCTGTCCCCTCCAATTTCTTTACTGTCCTGTCATCATTATAGATGCAACCTGCTCTTTACTGCTATTTTTGTGAATGCTCCTATGGACAACAAAATTGCTACTGTCTACATCAACATTAGGGGTGTGCAAATTCAAACTGAACCGAAGAACCAAACCGAAGTGAGTTCGATTTTTTCAATTCGGTTAGTTCAGTGTTTGGTTATTTCAGTTAAATATGTTTGATTACAACGGTTTAATCGGTTCAGTTTTTGGTTGGGAAAATTCTCAACCGAACTAACCGAAGTGGAAAATGCTTATCTAAAGAGGTGTAATTTTATTGATTACACAAGTCTTTTTCTAAAGGAATTCTAACTTTTATTATAGTTAAGTTAAGGTGTGAAGAAATTATGCTTAGAACCATGTGGATTTGAGCCCAAGTAAGTAAATCAAACATTGTATGTTATCTAACATATATCTAATTTCAGTATATTTTTCATAAGTTGGGTTTTCGATAACCGAACCAAAATAACCTAAGTAGTTCGGTTTTCAGTTTTTTGGTTATCAACATTTTTTGGTTCAATTTCGGTTTTTTTAGAGGAAATTCAGTTTTTTCGATTTTGGGAAATCTATAACCGAACTAAGTTTTCTAACCATTTGTACACCCCTAATTCAACATCATTTTTGTGGCTGTCTCATCAATTACATTCGTAATAGTGCACTGCATCCAACACCATTTCATCAAAATGCTGCTGGTGCTGCTGACAATTAAGACTCTTTTCCATCGCCATGGATGTTGGCACAATCGTTTTGACCATTTTTATGTATTCATTATGGAGTTTAATTTCTATCAGGACTGCCTATAAAACCCTCTATTTACACCCTCCAATCATCTATTGCCACATCATATTTTTGGTACTCTTCAAAATAAGTTGTTCCAGATCAAATAATTTCTTCAATACCTCAGAATTTCACAATGTTGGTTTTTTTTCCTTCCTGGAACTATTCGTCTCTCTTGCTTCACTTCTTCTTTTCTTTATTCTAAATTAAGATTACACCACCCACACTCTTTGTCCCTATTTTAATTTCTTTCTTAAGATTCTTTTATTTTGACCTTAAAATATGAAAATCTTAATAAATATTGGAATGCAAAAGGAACTGAGAAATAAAAATCAGGGAGGCAAGAACTAAAAGGTAGAAGAGAGAAATTATTGACAAAATAGAAAATAAAAGTTTAAAAGATAGATTATTAGGACTAGAAGCTGATAAAGAAGACTGTCAAGAGAATATTGAACAAAAGATAAATCAACACCAACAAGCAAAAAAATATTTACCAGAGTGCACTAGGAAAGAAAAAAGTTATAGAGAGCCTGTTTGGCCTAGCTTTTTTCTAGCTTAAAAGCTATTATGAAGCTCTTATGAAAAATAATAGCTTTTAAAATTAAGCTAAAGTTGTTTGGTAAATTTCTTTTTATAAGTTCTTTTTTATAAGTTATAATTTTGGTTAAAATTATCATAAAGGGTATTTCTTTTTTTTAGAGGGTAATATTGTAATTATTTTTAACAGATGAGGATATTTTTAAAACAAAAATAAAAACTCTCTTGCATTTTTAAAAGAAGAGAAGAAAAAGCTCCCTACAGGAGCTTTTCCTGAAGCTCTTTTTTTCAAAATTTTATTCTTTAAAAAAAAACCTACTTTTTTTTTAAGAGCTTTTCAAAATATATGTTTGGCCTGACTTTTGCTTTTAAGAGGTGGATAAGCTGAAAAAAAGCCAAGCCAAACAAGTACAGAAAATAAATAGCAAAGAAGACAGGTATAGCTGGACACCATGGAGGGGATCTTGAGAGTGTGAAAGCAATCAAAATTATGTGTAGATTGTAACCTATTTATAAAGTTAAAGACTATGATGTGGCATTACGTAATTGGAGGGTGTAAGTAGAGGGTCTTATAGGTTGATAGAATTTTAAACTCTTCATTGTATTACCAAGATATCTATGTGTACTTTAACAAGGAAGCCTTCTTATTACATCACCTGAAGACCACAATCTATGCTAGGAATACCGGCTCATGATTGGTATGATTTTAGATTTTGTGTCCACTTTTACAGAAGTTATTTGAGATCATACCAGATGGATGGAGACATAATATAATGATTTCAAAATTGTTCACTGGCTACACTATCTTCACTCCGATTAGCAAACAGAATATAGAATGGAAGAAAGAAAGAACTGGACAGTTGCCTGACTTAAGGTTGTCCATGTTATGACATGTCTACTACTGTTTTGGATATAATATGTGAAATCTAAATGGCAAGGAGAGAATACTATGCTACCTATCTATCATCATCAAGATGAACCGAAGAGAAATAGGAAATGACAACTAAATATATGTTTGTTGAAATTAGGCCTCTTGAAGGGAGTTTAATTTATTTTTGAAGGCTTCTTCATTATGAAAGAGATTTTGTCCTCTGCATTTCCATCTGAAGTTGTAGTGAAGAATTTGCACTCACTTCTAGTTTGCAAACTTTTCAGAGTAAGGAGAATAAAGTGCTGATAGATGTCTAAAGACTGCCATATATAAAATTTGATTTGTGCCCAACTTCTAAATAAAAGCTCTTTCAATCTTGAGGATTACTTTTACCTACATCTGCCTTCTCAAAGATCTTCAGCCTTATACAGACAAGCTTCATGCAGTCTCTTTTCAACTTTTACACTAGGAGTGCCTTCTCCATGACCATTATGCTCCTATTAAATTTCCGAAATCTCATAGTGGTTTTCTTTCAAGAGAAGAAGAGGAAGAGCAAAGGACATGGATGAAAACCAAAAAAAAGTGGATATGGTCTTGAATAGAGGACAGTGGCCCATATGAACAATATAGCTGATTCCATGTAGTGGAGAGACCCTAGTTGAATGTAAGGTCTTGACAAACCTGATGCAGGGTAGCATTACTTCACAGATATGCCAAGGTGCTCAAATACTTGAGCAGAATCATTTTGAGCATTTTGCATACTTAAATAACTAGTTAGAAGATTCTAAAGCATGGTAGTGCTGTAAAATTTAATCACATATTGCTAAAATGATTGTATTAAAGTATGTTACTACTTGTGTTAGTTCTTTTCCACTCTTTCATTCTTGCCTTGAGTTCCTCTTCAACGTGTTAATGATCATGACTTTTGGTATATGACAGTATTGCAATCAGCTGATCAGAACAAGTCATGGAATAATTCTCCAGAAGAATCTGCTGATCAGAAGAATTCATGGAATAATTCTCTAGATGAGTTGCGTGCCTCACTGCAGGTATGATGTCAATGTTTGATTTCCTGTTTCTGACAATGAAGCTTGTTATCTTCCCCAGAAAAAAAAAAGGGGAATTGTTACTTGAAGTTCTATGCTTTTTGGTGTCCTTAGATTTTGGTGGGTACTTTATCATCTAGGGCATACGCTCGACTCATGTAAATACTTTTTTTGGTTGTGGTTATTCAATCATCTATGGTTTGATTTACTTCAGCTGTGTGTTAGTATTTTCGCTGCCCTACATAAGATAGTTCTGACTTCTGATTTATGGAACATAAGCTGGTTGCATATCCAGCTTCTTAAGAGTCTTATCTTACTTGGTGCTTAACCTTATCATTTAGTGCTTAACACAGCACCCTAATATCATTTAGTGCTTAACACAACACCATAAAAAATGATAATTGCCTGTATACTGTTTTGTCCCATGCCCAGAGATTCAACCATTCAGCAAACTGCAAGAGCCTATGTATTGCATGAATCTTGCATGATACTTGGTGGAGTTCCGTTCAATATCATGGAACAGATTCTGATCTGTGAACCAAGCTTTTATCGGAAAGAGCATTACAGTTGCACCCATATTGGCATATCATCATAGCAAGAAGGATTACAAAATTTTCCATTCATATAATCGCTTTTTATCCAAAAGTAGGCATTATTGCATGTGTGATAATAATTAAAACTGACCTCGTATGGTTCCTGCATAACCATAATCACTGCTCTGACTTATTTTCCTTTTCCATACTGGGCGAAAATGTAACTGATTCTTGCATTTTCTTTCTTGCTTACAACCATTACGCTGGCCCAAGAGCATATAGATTTATTTAGTGATTCTACTGAACCATGTAGTTTGTAACTTGTAGGGCATCTTAGAAATGATCTTGGATATATAATTCAAAGGTATCTTCAGTTAAATGGTAACCCTGTTGATAGGTGGATCTTCATTAACAGCCGGTTACTTTGTCTTGGCTACATAGTCTAGCAAAACTGCCATAATTTATATAGCGGGGATTGGACATTATTTTATGATTATAAAATATATTGACCTTGTTGATGAAGCGTGAAACCCCTTTCTATTCGTACTTAAGCAGATGGGAATAAAATTATGTAGCCTGTCAATGACCATGAACTACATTGTAGCTTACAAGATTTATCACATAACATGTTATTTGATGATTAAAATAAAGTCATCTGTGATCTGTATGTGCAGTATTTTGCCTCAGGTAGTTGAATGGTCCTATTGACTGCTATTGCTATCATCACAAAACAAACTTCATAGTGGTCTCAATCAACAACTATTGTCAATCCTTTTTAAAATTTGGAGTCTTCTAATGTTTCATTATATTGGACTTGATCATGTTTCCCTTGGTTTTCTTAATGGCTTTTGTCTTATAGGATGTACCATGGAAGGCATTTTTCCGAAGTCCAGCTGTATGGGCTATGATATATACTCATTTTTGCGGAAGTTGGGGTCATTATACTTGTCTATCTTGGCTTCCCACCTATTTTAGGTAAGTTCACAATTGATCAATATTTTAAGTTTTTCAGTTGGTTTGCTTTATGGAATTTGGAGCTTCCAAGAATTGTTACGATCTCACAGGGACTAACCGTTTGTTTTCAAGGGGCTTGTTATAATCCACCCTTTCTTTGCATGAAACTGTCATATTTCACAATTTTTATAATTGAGTATTTAGTTCTCGTCAATTCTACTTCCTCGAAAATGTTCCCAATATAAATTGTATAAACATTGCAGCTGTACGGCAATGTTTTTTCTTGTTAGTATTTCACTCATGTAGAAATTTAACTTCTGTTTTGCATGCCATGCAGTGAGGAACTGAATCTAAATTTGACAGAAGCTGCAGAGGTAAGGTTAAAAGATCTATATTCTAAACTCTGCTTCCTTGTCATGTATATTGTCAGAGTTTCAATTACAATGAGCACAGTTTTAAAAAAAAAAAAAACAGATGAAGCCAATTCGTTACCTAACTGTTATGTAGTTTATCATTATGAATGATGAAAGCAAACTCAGAAATTGTGTGTGAATTTTACATTAGGTGCACCAAATTTTTATAGCTGTTTTATGTGCTGTCTCAGATTGAAAATGAATCATTTATAGTTTTACAAACAATAAGCTATGTAATCACAGGTTTCCATCCTTCCTCCTCTGGCTTCAGTTTTTGTAACAAGCATAGCCGCACAGTTTGCTGACAACTTAATTTCCAATGGAGTTGAGACAACTACGGTATGAAGACATCAAAGAATTATACCTTTCTATATCATTATTCTCATTCTGAGGGCATCGAAAAATGCCAAGTCTATTGAATCACTTGTTGCTTGTTCCAATGAATGATATGACATGTCCGTGATCTAATATATGGTGTACTCTTAGATTAGCATTGTCAATACAATTGTATGTGAATCTGTATAAGCTCATCTGTGACATTTTATCATTCCTTGCAAGTTGAAGCTTTAATTTTTTTAAGGACCTCAACTTGCAATATAACATAAATAAGCTTACCTATAGGAATCTAATCTTATTTGGGGATTTGAACCTTTCTGATGGCCTTAATTTTGTGCATGCAGGTGCGAAAGATTTGCCAAACAATTTCCTTTTTATCTCCGGCAATCTGCATGATTCTATCTTCTCTTGATTTAGGACTGCAACCATGGGAAATTGTGGGGATCCTCTCCAGTGGACTGGCTCTCTCCAGCTTTGCCTTGTCTGGTAGTGACTAATCCAGCTAGCTACTTTTTCTCATTATAGGAAACAACAGTTGTTATGCATAACCTGCCTTCTTCATGAGCTACTAATACAGTATTGGTACTAACTTCGCCACCCCCAACTGCAGGGCTTTATTGTACGCATCAAGATATGTCACCGGAATATGCAAGTATACTTTTGGTATGTAAGTTTATAAAGTCCAAATTGGTTGGTTATGTGCTTGAAGCTCATGTCAAAAGAATATGATTATTTCAGTCTTCTTATACTTTATATTTTGATCAACATGTAATTTCATGCCATTATCAATAGATTATTCTGATTTAGTGGAATACTTCCTTGAAGGAGAACCAAAAGCATTTGTTCTGCTTCAACACACTAAGTGTTTTGGTTCTTAATCATGTTCATCAGAATTCTGCTTCTGACTGGAATATTTATTGTGATGGCAAGTATTAGAATTCAACCATTTAGTACTAAGATTTTGCTCCATTTGTGAATGATTACTGAAAGTGGTGACTTTTTTTGTTTTTTTCCCTGAACTCTGCTCACTTTTTCATGATAAATTATCTTCCAAATTTTAGTCTCTAGACTTGACTCCAAAGCCTAAGATTCAAAGCGTCTATCATTTGAAATCTAGCGTCATTAACTGACTAGTGGCTAGCAATTTAGACGGTTGGATATGAATGAAAGGTGGATGCAGTTGGAGCAGACCCTTGACTTTCTTATATCTGCTGAATGTTGCAATCATACATAGACAGTTACACTAAAGCGTGCTTTGCATGAATTAAATTGAACGGTTCTTTACTGAAATTTTCCTCATAGGGTATTACCAATACTGTCGGAGCAGTGCCTGGAATTGTAGGTGTTGCCCTTACTGGTTTTCTTCTTGATTCAACTCATTCATGGAGTGTAAGTTCTATTTTCTGATTGGAAATGATGCCTTCCATTCCTCCCCTCCCCCAATACTGTAAACAAAATAATTGGACTTCTGTACTATGCAGATGTCATTGTTTGCACCGTCAATATTCTTCTACTTGACTGGTACCATTGTCTGGTTGGCATTCGCTAGCAGTAAGCCTCAAAGCTTTTCGGAGAGTGACTGACCGTGGTTCTGTGCTTTCTATTGGTGTTCTTGATTGAAGCATCCAAACTGAAATACACGGTGTTTAAGGTATCCCTAATTTGACCCTTTCCTCTGTGCCTAAGTGGAAAATGACCTTGTTCGGTAATAGTGGTTAGTGGTTGTCCATATACCTGCATAGAAAATATACATGTATGATTCAATCTGTCATTTTCTTGATATCATTTGTATATTCAAGTAAAAGTGTTGGCCACCAAAATGTATTAACATATTTGCAGTTCAAAATTTTTGCGGTTGTTTATTAGAACTTGCAATAAATAATATTCCTAGAAAGTGAAGTACATCCGTGCTGGATATCTTACCCTCTCCCTCTCTTCCACACAGACACATTCTACTTATGGACGAACAGTTGGGCCAATCTGAGAGGTGGTTTGTTCTCCCACAACCTGTTATGTGACAAATGACAAATTTGTTGTACCAGAGATTGACTTAATGGTAGATATCTCCATTAACACACATTCAGCCTACTGAAAGCTGTTAGGACAACAATTAGGGTAATATCTACGCTATTGTGCTTCCTGTCGAAGGATGGATTTTGCAGGTTAAATGCACCAGTGTTTGGCTCATCGGTAGCTACAGAGCAGTAAGGTTGTTTTGTTTCTCATGCATCAATTCGTCACATCTATGTATAGACACTCATGTTTATTGTAGAAACCAGAATGAAGAAAGGAATTATGAGTGTTTTTGAAAAACGTATGTTGCATTATATTCTTCACTATGGAATGGGTAAAAAATGAAATATTTGCAATGTGTTCTATTTCTTATTTGATCAATCGCTAAAAGGAACCAATTTTAGATCCCTCTAGTGCTATACCTTGCAAGCGGGGACGATAACATCTGGCATGTGAATGAACACGATAGATAAAGGAGCGACCATTATTGGCTTTGGTGAATTTACAAGTAATGGCTCCAGAGGAGGTATGATCCCAGATGAATTTACACTTAAAATGTTTCCATTAAGTAACATGGTTTGGCTGTGTAAATTTCCATCTTTTGCTGTTAGATGGTATTCCTCTCTTCTAATTTCAGCATCAGTGCCTTGAGGCAGCTGGATAATCGATTTCTTATGAGACCTGTGCTTATGGTGCAAAGTCCGAGACCTGTGCTTGTGTTGCAAGGTCATTGTACTGTTGAATGCAAGTTTTGCCTGGACAGTAGTGCTATTGTCAAGGTTGATCAATAGTAGCGTGATGCCTTTCTGCAAGATAGGAAACTTAGGTCAAATACTAAGAAAGGGAAGATTACCTGCTTGATAATTGCAAAATGGGGCTAACTTACTGATTGTTTTGCACAGTGAGTGTAAGAGCGTATCTTTTTAGTCCCAGCAAAGCTTGTGGACAGAACATTTCTTCCCATTAATTGGTGCCAGAGAAGTGCACTGCAATGGAGAAAGCAGAGTATCATGCACATGAGGCTTAGATCACCTACTGTAGATTCTTCATTAGTACAATTTATGCATATCTCAAGCTCAACCTTAGCTTCGTATGTGAAATGGCAAAATGGATAAGATGATGTAGTTCTTTGAGGGGTAAATGAAGTCTCAATGGGCATCAACCTGTCTCAGGGCAATAATTCTCACTGATTACTATGATCCGTCTTTAGAGTTTTGCATTTCCCTCTTTCTCTTACACAAATTATTAAAAGCTTAATTTGAATTATGTGGAAATAAACTGTTGCAGTAATAAGGGCAGAAAGAAATATCTCCCCTTTCTTTTTCTTTACAGGAAAACATACTGTAGTAATAAATTGTAGTTCTGTGAGTCTCATAATAAAAGAGTTCCAACAAGGAATAACCTGTAGTAGTCTGGATTTGGTACAAAGTTGGCAGTGTTTAGTAAACCATAATTTCCGCCAATCAGTGATTGTCTGCAGTATGTTTTTGTATCATACTTCGATGCCATGCCAAGTTGATCTAAATACCTGCATTTCATGTCCGAGGCAAATATCACTTAGAAATCAATCATAGCAGAAGGCATAAGGCTTCTAATAGCAAGTTATTGCCACTTTACCAGAAACTGAACACAAAAGCATTTGTAACAAGATTATGACCGCTGTTGTAAGCCCCTCCAGCCTCACCCACCCAGGCAGTTGCTGAAGTTGTAGAACTTTTGATGATGTTATGAAGGCCCCTGAATGTTCCGGACTCACCATCAAGAACAGATGGATTAAGAATCTTTTCAACAAGGTGCTCATCAACTCCTATGCATAAGAATATGATAGAATAAAGTTAGAACCTTCTTTCCAAGTCAAAAGCTCCTAGAAGATTCAAATAATGGATTGTACGAGATGAATCATACCTGGTCCAAGATTGTATATGTGATGAGTGACCACATCTAAGGATTTGGTTGTTTTATCTATGAATTCTTTGAACCAATTTGAGTCATAGAACCCACCGGGTGCTATGATTAAGGGCTTGAAATCAACATCCTTGTATATGTTTTGCACTATACTTTGTAGAGCTGCTGTGTCAGCAGCATACTGATTTGCTGAGACCCTAGTTCCAACCCCACTCCCGCACAATTCATTTCCTGACAGGCAAGAGATAACAACCATAAGTTGTTCCATCTAACATGAGAACTATCTTCCACCTCATCAATCAATTAAAGAGAATTCCAAACATGTTTTCCTTCTGATAGTTTTGCATAAATAGTGATCAAGAAACAGAGGAGGCTATTATTACCTAGCTCCCAACCATGGATGGTATAGTTCTTTTCAACCGTATACCGTATAAGAGATTCAGCATTGGTGTAGTTCCATGCTCCTACAGCTGAATCATCAGACTTTATAGATCGTCCAGTAAGAGCATTTAATCCAAAAATAACCTTCGCCCTGAATAGTGAAACTTGAGTTACATTAGTGCTCTAACATTCATAATGTGAAGCTCTTAAGGAATAAAAGGGGAAAGAAAGATGGTGCCATTACCCTGCTTTTGCAAAGAAGGCATTAAGCTCATCCCATCTATTCATGGGTAAACATCCTTGAGTAAAACCAAACATCTTAGAGGTATTTTTAACAAATGGAGTGCAGGGTTCCCGATTGTCATCAGTATCATATATGACCTTATCTTGCAATGTGCCGCCCAATCTAATCTTCAATGGTGAAAAGGCTGAACAATACAGGGATTAATAAATAATTAAGAAAAAAAATCGTGATTAAAAAAATGCACCGAATGAAAATATTAACTTACCTTTCACGGCATTCAAGAATATATTATTACTAAGATCCTGCAAAAGGAAAAGAAGGACGAAGCACATTTCAGCAAGCACTTTTAAACTGGGAAATATGCTTTCCAGATTGAACAGAAATACCTTTTCTAAGTATGAAAAGACCATTAAAGCATAAAATGTTCAAAATCATCATTAAGAATCTTATTATAATTAAAGTTACAAAATGCAAAAATTCTTAGCAGAAATCCCAGATTGTCCACAAAAATGCTGGAAAATCATTTCTCTGAACGAAACTTGGGGCAAAAAGATGAGAAAAGCAATTTCATGGAAACGAGGACAGTGTTGAGTACATCATTTATACATATAAAGCAAAGATAGAAGATTGGAAGATTGAAAATGGGAAAAAAAATTTCATGGAAAACCAAATAACTATATCAAACAACAATGAAAACATGCTGGTTGATTGTTCAAAAGAAAAAGGAAAGTAATAAAAGAAGAAATGCAACTGGAAAAATGAAAAAAAGCATACCAGATTGAGCAGTCCAGCGAGACCCCAGCTGCATGTCCCATAATCACATTTCTCAGGAGGCCACCAATCCAAAGTAGCACAAATAAAATCATCATCTATTGAACCAATGGGAGCTTTCCCATCAATGAAAACAGTTCCTTCAACAGTTGCATCCCCTTCAGCAGCATCAGCTTGTGAACTTACAGAACTCAAGCTGTGGCTTAACAAACTAAGACACACCCAAAAACAAAACCCCATTTGCCAAATCTGACAACCCATCTTTGGATTCAATAACAGAAAAAAAGCTCAGATCTTGAACCCCTATAGTGTTCCTCTATAAATGGGCTAGATAACCATGAAGCTGAAGATACGAACTTGTAACAGGTTTCGAACCCCTATAGTGTTCCTCTATAAATGGGCTAGATAACCATGAAGCTGAAGATACGAACTTGTAACAGGTTTCGCCATTGGAGGCAAAAGTAAAAGATAAAATAAAAGAAATGTACAGTAATAAAAACTTTGTTCAGAAAGTGAGATATAAATGCAAACAGAAGGGCATCTCTGTATTACTATATAATAAATATGATCTTTTATGAAGGTGGGGGGGAATCAAGTTAAGGTTTCCATCGTTGCCATCTTCGTGAATTATCTTAGCAGTTTAGAATAAAGTGAGGTTTGTTGCAGAGGCGGGACCATTTTCGGCTGTGTTTCGGCCTTTGCTTTCCTTAAGGAAAACAGCAAGATTTTTTTACCTTTCAAAATAAGCTGCGTCCTCCCGATGTGGGGCCCACTTTTTGGGCAAGAACCCTGGGAACTGGAAATCCCGGGAGCCGCAAACTCCATTTTATGGATAAGATTTATAGCTTAGGTTAAATTACATGTAACAATAATAATAATAATAATAATATAGGTTTTTTTAAAGGTAATAATAATAATATATAGTTCTCGAGACCCCATAACACAAATTTTCATTTGCTCAATAATATCGTTATTCGTTAATGCTTATTGGATTGTGCATTAAACAAAAAGTATGCCTATTTTATTTTTTTAATTTTTCATATTATATTTTATAGCTCGGTAATTATTGTGTCGGCATCGAGTATTGTGTATTATGCAGTAAATTTTATTTAACAATTGGTTTAATGGTGATATCATATCTTTTAGCTATTAAATATCAAAAGGGGTGAAATAGATTAGATTCTATTATTCAAAGAAAGATTAAGTTATGAAAAAATGAAAAAATTTATAGATTAGTAAAAGGGGTGGAGTAGATTAGATTTTATTGTCCAATGAAAGATTAAGTTATGAAAAAATGATGAAGCTTATAGGTTGTGTTAGAGCGATGTCTATTGATCAGATAAATTTTTTGGATGAATTCAAGTTTATTAATAGTATGGGAGAATGGGACAAATTTTGTCTATACTTGGGTGGAATCTATATGCAAATGCACTAACTAATTAATGATAAGTTAAATGGTGAAAACAATGATAAATAAATTGTAAAGAGAGCAAAGGGTGTATGTTAATCTTGAAAATAATGATTAATTATAATGGAAGCAAAGTGCATGAAATGAGTTGGAAGGGGAATGTATGTGTAGTCGCAAGTTGCACGTGAACAAGCAGAGGTCAGTAGGCCACCATCGTCTACTGCTCAAGTATCCCACGGACCGCTTATTAAATCATACAATCATTTCATTTGGATGTATTTGTTTTACCATTGGATGACACCCAAAGCTTCCATTAAAAAATGAGAGAGAGAGAACAAATCTAACCAAACTTCTGTCGGCATGGATCAATAAACTTGGAATCAAAAGATCACAAGTATACTTTGGTACATTTACAAGTAATCTTCTAATTATAATATAATAACAGGATTGAAAGAATACTTTTGTTTACAACTTGGCTTAAGGAGATTGCTAAAATATCTAATCGCCTTGATATTGATTTTTAAATAGTAAAAAATTTATAATTACATTTTAAAATAATATTGTTCATTCTTATACTTTTATCTTATCTGATATAACAAAACTTTATCAATTTATATATTTATAAACGGTAGATTTCTATTGTTTAATAAATTTTTACCACATCATATCACATGAGAGTAAAAGTTGAGACAAAAGGGTTGGAGTAAATTTTATTAATTGCTTGTTCTACGTTTCTTTTCTTTGAGCACACATCAAAAGCTCATGTGGCAACGACAACCTATTAGGTTATTGCATTAAGTTTGAGTGAAAACCAAGGGTTTGATTTATCTGTCACGAGTTGGTCCCTTTGATGCTATCCAACTAGTTCGTTTGAGATTTTCAGCACCCTTGTCTTCCTCCTTATCCTGTTTTTTCATGAGGATCTGGTGAGGCTCTCTACCCAAAAGGGAACCACCAAGACCTAATCCATTCAATGTTAGTTAAGGGGAGCCTTTTCTTTGTCGTTGCACATTAACCTAACACCCTTTCTAATCCGGAAATTCTTCTTTAACTCAGCTGTCAAGCTCTGTCATCAACTACACCACCACCTAGATTTGTCCACGTCCAATCCTTCAATGGGAGGAAATGCCAGCAAAATGATCACCTATTCTCAAAAAAAGCTTTGGCTTTCGACATGAAATGGAGAACATTCCAAAGGAAAAGGAGAGCTGCCTGATCTCTGGCAGGCTTTGCAAGGAAAGTCCATGTGGTATTCCTTTTGTATTTGCATGTATCTTGGCATGTAAGCTTACCTTTTCAGAAAAAAGATTTTTTCGCATTGGAAAGTTGAAAATTTTCGTTCATTGGCAATAAACTGCTAACCGAACAAAAAAGAAAAAAAAAAGTCAAATACCCTCCAAAATCTTAGCTGATAGAGAATTAGTCATCGAATTTTGCTTTTGCTTTGCTCACGAAATTAAGTGAGAAAGGAGAAATGTTATGTTTTAAATAATAATAAAAAATTCAGACTAAATCGACCAAGTGAGTACATTATATATATATAAATATACACTAGTCTAACTAATCGTATTGGAAAGTCGAGTTTGGCATTGAATATCAAGGGTAAAGCAGAAAATGATCAAAGCGAAAATAAATTAAAGTAAGAAAAATACAGAGAAGTGGAACGTGATGGCAACATATTACCTGAAACTATTGGCATTCGCGAATTGACAATTAGGCCAATAAGCATGAGTAAATTAGAGAGAAAAAAGCTACCCTTATTTTCTTTTTATGATAACTCCACTCAACCTCTACATGAGTCTGATATTTCCAGTTCTACTTCGAATAAATCCAATGGACAGAATTTTTCCTAAAGGAAAATTAATTTTCTAAAAAGTTGTAATCATCCTGGTCACAGTCAAGGACACTTATTATGCTAAGACTTTATCCCAAAAGTTTCAAATAAAAGTTTCAATCCCCAATAAATTCGATGGTATCTTTACGTTAGAACTCCCCTTTGGCAGGAACCAGCAAAAAAAATTAAACGTTTCTTTCGTGCAAGTCCCTATCAGTATTAATCACCTTTTTAATCTGGGTTTGATTTTCCTCTTTGAATCATTAGGTACCACAAAATGGGGTCTCAATGGAAAAAAAAATAGAATTTAGTTTTTTTTTAAATTTATTTTTGGATAGATAATTGGTTTATGATTTGGTTGATTATTTTTAGTGTCTGTTGTGTTTAATGCCTAATATTTGTCTGTTCCCTTAACTTTTCTTCAATGGATTGAAGAATATGACCATAACATTTTAACCTTTTTCAGGATGATGATAAACTGAACAATGTGGTGAGGACAACCCCGGATTGATCTTGTTTTGTTTGAGTGGCGGGAATCGAAAAAGAACAAAATCAATGGAGGGAAGTAATGAACAGGTACATGTATGGACTAATTAGTCTAGAGACAGATGGCAGAGCGGCGGAGCCCGTTGCTTTGTGGTTGGATTTCTTGCTAGATCCAAGGCCTCCCAACCCCAAGTGCTTCCCGGACGATAACAGAATCAGATATAAAGCCCAGCCAATGTAGACAAACAGAGGATATTCGGGTCTGGATTTATATCCGGTTTGGGTTGAATTGGGCCATTACAGTTCGAAGGACATTCGGGTCATTAAATATTGTGTTTGAGTTTCATTACAATAATTTCAATTTAGAATTGTACATTATTACAATGTATAATTAAAAATATTTTTAATAACATTTTTTTTATTTTTTACAATACTATTATAAATTTGATTACATTATATAAATTTTTAACAGAATTATAAATAAAATATAAATGTAAAAATTGTAAACACTAGCTAACTATGCAGTTTTAATATTGTTACTAAATTTAAAAAATCAAAGAGTATAACTAAAAATTTAAATAACTTTACTTTTTAAAATTTTATTACATAGAATATGTTTTAAAAAATGTAATTAAAATCAAAATTTATTATAATGGTTATTCGGATTGATTTCGGTTCAACTTGTTTACTTTTAAGATCAAATCAAATTAGATTTAGAAGGATTCATATTAAGTCAAATTTTATCAATTAAGATATTCAATGTTGCATTCTCGTCAACTTGTAACTTATCTTTAATTTTGATTTTTGATATCATAAGAATAATGTTCTCCAAGAACAAAATTTATTTAATATTTAATTTTCATTTTCATGCTAAGATTATTATTAGTGACTCACCAGAATTATGATTACGGATCATGATTTATAAAGTCAACTATAAATCAAGTTAGAAGTTGTGATAATTAGTCTTTTGAATATTAGAATTTTATTGAGAGACAAACTATTGGAAGGTTTGAATATAAAATGTTTAATTCTTTCTTTAGCTACTTTTAAGAGTTCAATTTTTTTTTTTACAATTAATTAATATCTACTTAAAGTGAAATAAAAGTAAAACATTTAAAAGTAGGTGTCACAATTACCTTTATTGAATTATTGTTGATTATTTTTATACTACATTAATTATTTTTTGTTTTTAAAGTTATTTTGACCTACATTTTAATTTTTTTATTTTTTATTTCGTAAGAGTAAAGAAAAAGGAAAAAAATATTTTTTATATATGATGTATAATTGTAGAAATTAAATTTAATTATAATTACAAAAAAATTGGTTTTCTTACTTGTAATTAACAATAATAATATCCAAAGTTATAAAAATGTAAGAGTAAATAAAGGAAGTTTTAAAAGATAATTTAAAGTTTTTCAAATATTAATAAATTAATAGTTTGTGTTTTGTATTTATTATTTCAATTAAATTAATATTTTTTAAAAAATAAAATTATACTCTATCGAAGTTCAATTTGTTTCGTTTTGAAGTTTTGGATCGTTTAATTAATTTAAGTTTAAATCTTTTTGGATTTGAGTTGGATAAATTTAAATTGTTAATTTAATTAATCTTAGTTGAGTTTGAATTCAAATCAATCAAACTAATGTTTAGAATTCAAGCCAATTTTACCAACTTGATTACCTTTGGGCTTACCTCACACTGCCCATATTGAGACTGGTGAACTAACAAATGGTGAAGTCGTTGTCCTTGTTTTAGGAATCAAAATGTGAGATGAAACAGACAAACACACGCAACTTGCTTTCTTGAAAGAAAAGATGTAGAGGAAAGTCAAAATACTATATTTATATTAGTACAATAACTTTTGGTGTATCTCAAATCTTAATCTCAATGCACTCAAATGTCAAATGTTACGAAAAAGACTTGATATTGTTAAACGTATAAGACAAAAAGAAGCCAATTGCAGTGATAATCCACTCCTACGGGCCTAGTCTACCTGGACGAACCCTTGGTTCGGTTGATACGTTACGCTCACTCAATTAATCCTCTCTTAAGAAAAAGCTTCTTGCCTATATGTCTCTAGAGGAAGAAAAAGAACGAAAGAATATTTCAAAATCTACTGTATAATTTCTTCGCATAAACGACATTGGCTTTAGCCTTTTGGAGTTTTGCACTCACTGCTAAAGGAATGGCATTTAATTAGTTTGCTTGGTGTAATTTAGCTAATTACTTTGGTTTGTAACTTGCTTTTGGTAGGAAACTTATAGGGTGAAACGCAAGCAAAGGACAAATGTAAAATAAGCAATGTTAACAACACCAATCTTTATTTACTACTTCAAATTATTGAACACAGGTCTGAAATCTCCTGTACCTAAAACATCTTATTCGTTACGTGAACTAGCAAAAATTCTTAATCCTTACTTAATGCTAGAATACTAGAAGTTTGAACCGTCTGTCTTAGCAGCGGCAACATTCACTTATGGGCCGGGGCAACCGCTCCGAAGCGAGCACAACTATCCTTGAGCAAGGGTGGGAAGAAAGGGTTCAATGGAAACATTTTAGGCCAACAATTTCCATTGACTGTGGCAAAAGCCTTGCAGCAATCAGGGCCAATGTTACCAAATTGGGCACTGAAAAAAGACCTATAAATTTCCCATATACAGCCCTGTATGTTGATTAGAGCTGACCAGCATTGCTGTACTTCCGGCGTCCTTGGTGGGAGCAGGCCTGAAATTGGTGATGGTAGGATCCCTAAAGGTGGGGGCAGCTGAGCTAGCCCTGGCTGGATCAAAACTGCAGTGCATGTGGCCAACAGCAGCCAGCAGATAGTTGTTTCAGCTTTCTTTGACATGGTTATCTTTTATTAACAAGATGGGACCTCTTTCAATAGACTACTGATAAAAGGCCTTGATGGTAAATTTGGTGGGTGAAGGAGTAAAGTGGGTGACAATTTATAGAAGAAAAACTAAGACAGAGCAAGTAATTGATTTTAGCAACTGTTTCCTGCGCACGTTTATCAGTGATGAAGTTACAAATTTTGGAAATAAATTGACAGTAAACACTGAGCAATGTATCTCATTATACATGTTAGAGTTTATTGTATCACAGTATACTTTTGGCCTGAATATTTTGTCCGTTTCTTCAGTCAGGAGCGTTTGATTACAGAGATGATCAATGTCCATGGAGTTAATGTATTACGGTTAAGAGGGGGAAAAATAAAGGGGCCCTGACATTCAAGAAAATACCAATCTACATACATTAAAAATTGTCCCTAAATAAGTTAGTTGATTGATATTTATATAATCTAATTATTTAACACATAATAATCTGATTTGGATTGAATTCAAATTGATGGGGAGTTTCAGGTTAATTTTAAACTTTTTAAATTTATGTTCTTTAAAGACTTTAACTTTCACTATTATTGAGTCATCTTTATATTTTTTGACTTTCTTTCATTTTAAGTTGATTAGGCCCGCAACATTGTGTGGATAATTCATATAGTTTTCTTTTACAAGTCCAAGTTCATTATGTTGGCGTTCGGGATTTTGGAGCAATAGGCAATTACTATACTATTGTCATAGGATAGTCAATTATTTTTGAAATATTTGAACTCGAATCTTATTATTTGATAAAGTATTCAAATTGTGTAAATATTTTATTAAAATTTTAAATTATTATCTAAATTCATATTCAAATATTTTAGATATTACCTTTTAAATGCTTGTATCAATTAACTATTTAACTCAAATCAATTTTAAGCGTACATATTGCTAGTTATTACAAGAGACATATCCCAGCATGTAACCAATTAAATTTAACTACAAGTCAACAAAAAGACTTTGGGAAAGGTTAAAAAAGAAGTGTGGTATGTAAGCATTTAAAATTAACAAAAATCCGTTTGCACCAAAAAATAAAAAATAAAACCCTTTAATCTAAATAAAAGTTTTGATATATATATATATATATATGTATAGTTTATCATATTAATTAACAAATTGATCCTTATATTAATTAGTGAATTGATTGTGTAATAGATATAATTTATTTTGCTATACCTTTTTATGAGGCCTAGATTGAAATTAACTTAATTATCAGACAACTCAGATTATATTGGTTGCTTGTTATTTTTGTTCATCATCATAGTGATGCTAAATTATCATTATAAAATTAATAAGATTCAAAATCCTTGTTGCTTTTTTGTTATTCAAGACGAGAGAGCAGCAGTCTACCCTGGTTTGCAGCTGGCGAGAGATGAGCACGAAATTGTGATATTAGGGAGATCTCTTTGCAGTGAATGCTTTAATACAAATAAACTACTACAAGTAATAATAATCATAATTATAATAATTTAAATAAATATTCGAAGACGAAATTTTTAAAATTCTTATAAGAGTATGTATATCGTTTCACTATTTGAATGGCAATCATAAGAAGTCTCTTACCATGTATAGGTTATGAAATAAATAAATTTGTTTTTCAAAAAAAAAAAGTCATTTCACTATTTGAATTTTTGGATATGATATTTGATATTGATGTGAATTTCCTTGCGTACAAATATTATTGAGGAGAAGTTGAATCTTAAATATAAAAATTGACAAGTTTCAGGTAATTTAACATTCTCTTGGAATTATTTGGTCGCTTAACTCATGTTAGTATCTATTGTGATTAGTTCCATGCCATGTGCTTCATGCATCTAAAGAGAAAAAAACAAAGGTTCTTAGAACAAAAGGAAATCCAACAATCTCTTAATTGTTCATAGTTCTCAAAGTTAAGGAAAGATAAATCATCAATCTGTATGGGTAGATCTAATCTACCTTTATTTGCTATGAAGTATAAAACATAGCCCTAAAACCTCCATCAACTATAAACTAGACGAGTTATTAGTACAGGAAAGCTACGCAGCAGAAGCAGCAGCGCCCCACTGTGGGAGCAGCTATCCTTGAGAGTTGGTGGGAAATTAGGACTTATAGGGAACATTTTAGGCCAGCAATTTTCCTGCATGGACAGAATTGCCTGGCAACAAGCAGGGCCAGTATTGCCAAATTGGCCGCTAAAAGGAGACCTGTAAATTTCCCATGCACATCCTTGGGTGGTCATTATGGATGACCAGCATTGCATTATATCGTTTGGAGTTCCAGGTGGGAATAGGCCTGCAATTTGTGGTATGGTTCCAGGTGGTGGTGGCTGCACCTGGGCTAGCCCTGGCTGCACAAAAACTGCAGTGGAAGTGGTCACTACCAGGAGAAGGAAAGCTACAGCTTGAGCTGTTTTAGACATGGTTGAGACAAAAATATATTGCAACTTATTTTTCTTGCTGGTACTGAAGTAGAAGGCTAGTTGGTGATTTCGTGGTCCGAGGAAGAAATCGGGCCTGAATTTGTGGACGGGAATTAAGGCCAATCGATTTATGGAATTTCCCTAAAATACCCTTAATCGCTACGGATTAATTACTCATGTGACAAAGTTACAAATTAATTTTGGAATGACAGATAGAGCATATATATAAATATAAATATATATATATATATATATATATATATATATATATATATATTCTTGGATTCTTGTTAGAATTAACTTTAATTTGGTCAAAATACATATAGCTAAATAAAGAAAGGTAATAATACATAGATTTGTTACATATTTAAATATTTATATATATATATACTTTATATAAAAATGATTTAAGAAATATTAATTATTTAGACTCTGTCCCCAAAAATATACATTAATAATTTAGACGGTTTTGGGCTAGTATAACATATTTACAGACATTTCATAGGAAATTTGACTTATTTAAATTTTAATTTAGATCAATAAGTATAAAAAAAATATTACTATTACTTTTAATAAAACCGATCTTGTTATTCATTATCATTCTCCGAAGATAAGATAAAACTAAATCATACTACTTCTAAATAAAATCGTTCCCAACTGCTAACAATATTCTTGAAATAACAAATATCAACTAGAGACTACGTCCTGGCTTTGGGTGTCCATGCTCATGAAAGAGATCGGTCAACTCTCCTACAGCATTCACCCAAGCCTAATTGTTTCGGTTTCCAATAACTTTGCGGGCAGCGGTTGCTGGCGGTGTTTGTGCAGGTTGCAACACCACAGTTGAGCAATGGTTCCCAAGCAATGTGACGAAGAAAGGGTCAGAGGGAAAAATTTTAGGCAAACACTTATCCTCAATTTCAAGAAAGGTCTTGCAGCAGGCAGGGCCAACGAGTTGGAGCTGGAGGCTAAGGAAAGAGGTTATGACCTCTTGTAGACATCCCTGGACGGTTTGCAAAGTTGTTAGGCACATCTGGACATCTGGGTCTTGCCCGAACAATGGTGGAAATGGGATTGTTGTTTTTGGTGGCGGCGGCGGCGTTGCTAGCGCCGGAACCTGCAACAGGAATCCATAAGCTACAATGAATGCAGTAATGTATGTAACTGTGCCAGGACCCATTTTGAGTGTAGACAGAGGTAAGTGATCACTATTGTCGGTGCTGCAGGTTTGAACTTGATCGTGAGGAAATTGGGAAGTGGAGGGTGCATTTTTATAGGCAGAGATAATAAACTCCCTTCAAGCTAGTCCCTGAACTGTGCATTTACTTATCTTCAACTGATTCTGGCTTTTAATATTGTATTTTAGTTACAGTAAAAGCCTTAAACTGTAGAATTAGTGATGTTCATTGACTGTTAATTTACATTAAGCTGCTTTCTAACATAACTGTAGTATCAGTAATGTCTCTACAGGTGGTCTAATATACCAATACACGTTAAAACAAAAATAAATTTTCCAGCATAACTGATATAACAGACGTGAAATTGAGAAGCAAAATAATAATTTCTATATAAAAATTCTTGTACTCTTAAATCTATCGATATCTACATAGAACAGAGTTTGATTATTTAACCATAACAGGTCTACCAAAAGTTCTGCAGTTGGTTGAGGACTAACCATGCCAGTTCTGGATAATGGAAATGTCAAATGTGTAATATATGATTTCTTGTTGGCTGTCTGTCAGGAAGATTTCGTTAAATAATTATAAGCTTCAACCCTAAAGAAAACATAAAGAAGATTTAGGCACAGAATTGTTTGCGCATGAGTCATAACCAAATCCATCACACAACAGATGAGAACTTAAAATTTCAAGATAGCTTGAGGCTCTTTAATTTGAAGAAATTCCGTGAAAGTTTTATTTGCTTGAATAAGCAGTGCTGTCTGAGCAAACAACACATTGTTGGGTGGAACAAAGCTTCTTTTTTATTGGCATTTTTAGCAGTTCATTACCAGTCAAATCTTAGCCCAAAATCTTTTATTAGGTAAGAAAACTTTTGATGCTATCCATAATTCAAAAGCATGACCTATACCAAAGCCTGTTAATTTGCCACCTCTCATTTGTTCTGGCAAATTTTCAAATTCAGCTTCATTCTACTAAATTAATTTGCTGAAAGAAACTACTTAAAGAGTTTGCGTAAATGGTGTGTCTAAGTAGTCCAGAATCATATTTCAAAAAATAAGTCATTCTGATGCTAACACCCAACGGAAGTCAAACAAATAAAGAGTATATGTTTGCAACTGGAAGCAGAAGCTTTCGGTTTAAGTATATTGAGGAATTCAGGCAATTTCAGATTGATGAAAAGATGCCTAGAAATTAGTTTAATAACACTCTGCCCTAGCCTTGGACCGGCTCACCGGGTGAGTTCATCTTTTAATTTGTTCCAAGCATTCGTACACTTAAGCACATGCAGGAAAGACCTTATGAGCATTTTGTTCTTAATCGAAACTTTTATTATTAAGAATCAAAAGACAACCCTAAAACATCACAAGAATAACTATATTCCTTGTGGAACCTTAAATACCAAAGAAAATTTCTCTGAACAGGACCACTCCCTCAGACAATTGCTAGCAATGTAATTCTATAAAGATGGAAGAAAACTCAATCTAATTTTTTCAGTTCAGGTTTGCTCTGTGTAAGGGCTTCACCAATTGAGCTTGTTTAGTTCACTTAGGTGCTGGTGCAAGCCCACCGATCTGAGCACAGAAGTTCTTGAGCAATGGAGGGAAGAATGGGTTAAAAGGGAACAACTTAGGCCAGCAATTGTCTTTGATTTCTGTGATGGCCTTGCAACAAGCAGGACCAATAGCACCAATTTGACCACTGGGAAGTGACTTAAAAATCTGCAACAAACAGCCATTACTGTTAGTAAGAGAAGACCAGCATTCTGCAACTTCGTTTCCGGGCTGCACTGGTAATAACTCTGTCGCAGACAGCTTGCTGATGTCATTCAACAAAGTTCCTGCAGGTGGTGTAGCTGAACAAGAAGTCTTGAGCAGTGGAGGGAAAAAAGGGTTGAAGGGGAACATTTTAGGCCAACAATTATCCTTAATTTGAGTAATGGCCTGGCAACAAGCAGGGCCAATAATGCCCACTTGGCCACGGAAGAGTGAAGTATAAACCTCCATGATACATCCCTCTATGCTGGTAAGAGATGACCAGCATTTTTGTACTTCTCCAGGCTGCCAAGGTAGTCCTGGGACACCTGACGTTGGCGAAAAAGAAAATGGTGGCAGCAACAGTTGCGCCATTCCTGTTGTTGCCAACACGGTCATGCATGCTAAATTTAAAAGCATAGGCAATGGCTTTCTCGATACCGCCACCATACTGAATTTGACTAGGAAAAGTCTGCAAGCTTTCTAGAATATTGGACTTGGAGGGGTGCCAGTGGATCGCCTGGAAGGAGATGGATGAGAATTTATAGTACTAGAGTTATTAATGCTGAAACGTTTTATTTGTAAACTGATGAGGCCGTTCTTGTTTGTAATTGTGAAATTCCTTCAGCTTGACTGCAGCATTTAATCAGCTAATAAGTATATGGTTTTACTTTTCTGCCATAAAAATCTTAATTTGTTGTTTTATCCTTTACTTTTTTAGTGTTCATCCTTTTTGTCGTGTTACAAGTTTTGAGTATAAAAGGAGTGGAAGCTTATTGGAGCAGCGGTTTCTCATATATATGCCTCATTCTCCAAAGAAATAAAAAACAACAACAACTACTACTACTTGTGCTATAACAGCAGAAACAAATATCAAGAATTGGTTATGTCGGCATTTTCCAGTTCAGCAAATGCTACTCAGGTGTGGATCATATTTTAATGAACAAAGATGCTTTTTTTGATTATCATAAATTGGAGGAATAAGGGGTTAGTTAAGAACAAAGTTCCAGGCAAGATATATATTGCACTTGCCTACAGTCTGTGACCCCAAAAAACGTGGCTAACTTTGGGGATCAACTCGGACAGGTTTTAGCAGATTGGTTTTAGTAAAAGAGAAGCATATTTTGTTTGTTTAGATTGCCAAATGAATTTAGTTAAATAAGATGCATGCAAAGAGCAAAACTAAAGTTCCTGCTTGCATATTCCCATAACTTTATACCACAAAAAATGAGCAGGTCATATATGTAAATGAAACTTTTATTATTATCATTCCGACATTACAACACCAGAAGAAAGCACGTCTTCCTCGTGAAAGCTACCAACCTAAAGGCTTTAAATGCTAACAGTCCAATAGGAATTTTCTGGAGAAAACAACAATGAAAAGATCATCTAAATTTGTTTTTTTTTTTTAATTAAAATAGCTTTGCAGTGTTTTCACAAGTGAACAATAGGCTGTAACGGTGGTTATAGGTGCACGAATTTGAGGCAAATATCGAACAAAGGTCGTTGACAAGCAATCGTCAGCTATTCCAGTAAGGGCGTCACAACAATCACTGGTTAGACCTTGCAAGTCTCCAGTGGTAAATACCTCCTGAACCTCTAGCAACACAATCTTTCACATTGTCGTAATTTCCAAGGCACTCTGCTATCAGCCCTCCTATGTCAAGTGCATTTTTCTTTGTCTTCCCCTTCTTAGGGAAAAGATTTTTAATGAATTTCTCCGATACTAAAGTTTCTGGTGGTATGTTTCCATCTCTTGGTATGAAAAGTTGAGACTCCGGTGCCATTTGGGATTGTCCCGGTTGGACCATTGCGGCTACGCAAAGTGCCAGCACCATTGCCATGATGCCATGGCAAATGGGTTTGTCCATTTTGGTGCTGTCACGGAAGAAGAAGGGAGGGATTATTAATTTGTAGTGATTCGAAAAAAGGGAAACGTTTGAAAACGTATCTATGCAGTCGGTTTTAACTATTACTTTGTATTTAGATGCATTGAATATTTCGAATTTGTTTTGCAGTTATTCTTTTCTTTACAAAGGATTAAAAATTTAAGGTTCAAATTTTTATAATTATAAGTATATAATAAAAATGACTATTATAAAGTGAGAGCTTGAAATACTATAATAAAATGCATTTTTTATATGCCATGAAAAATAGGCGTTATATTAACCTTAAAGAATAATTGTAAGTTCTAGATCAGAAAATACTCTCAATATTATAATTTGAAATTTTTTAAAATCTTTTTATTCAAATCTTGTCAATAAAAAGTTGAATTTGTGGGATTAGAGGAAAATCAGTTTCCTTCTTTTATATAACTTATAAGGATCAATTACATATACTGTACTCGAATTGTAGTGAAATTATTGATTTAGTATTTACAAAAATATAATTAAATATTTTAATTTTCATTTTGTTAAGTAAGTCGTGCATCTTATTAATTCTATTAGTAAAAATGAATGATATATTAGAAAACATTCATTTAAAGTGTATCATGTGTGATAATTTTATTATAAGTTTTGAATATATTTTTTTGCAAGTGATGTTAATTTTGGTGTAAATTGATGAATTAAAGTAAATTTTATTACAAGTTTTGAAATATTATTTTACTCATAAAATTCATGCGTGAAATTAAAAGTTACTAATTATTTTTTTTAGTAATGTACCTGTTTTAGTTACAGTGTGAAATTGAAAAAAAAAAAAACTTTATTCTCATCATATATTGGAATAAACCTGTTCTCATCAGTCTCCTTCCAAACTCTATTGTTCCCTTTCTTTTCTACGCCAAAAGAGATGCTGAGGAGAAAACCCACCAAAATTGAAGTCAAGCTCGAAGACAAACAGGAACTTGAAGATTCCCGCAAACCCTCTCCTCCTCCCCCCACAGCCACTGCCTCTTCCTCAACCTCCTCCTCCCTACTCCACCTCCTCGACCGCTCCCACCCTAACCCCACCGCCAAAGTCCAACGCATCGGCCTCTCCCCCTAATGGAAGTCGAAGTAAAACTCCGCCTCCGAGACGCCGCCGCTCACCGTCAGCTAACCACCATCCTGTCTCCTTTCCTCTCCAAAACCCTTCACCAACAAAACCTCTTCTTCGACACCTCGACAAATACCCTTTCCTCTCAACTTTCGGTTCTTCGCCTCCGCTTCCTCAACAATGATGCCCGCTGCATCGTTTCCCTCAAATCCAAACCCACTCTGGTAGACGGTGTCAGCCGCGTGGAGGAAGATGAGGAGGAACTAGACCCGTGTGTCGCACGCGCTTACGTGGAGGACCCGGTGAGGTTGGGGAAGATTGAGTCGAGGGTTTTGAAGAGGGTGAAAGATGAGTTTGGGGTTGGGGAAGAAATGGGGTTAGTTTGTTTAGGTGGGTTTGAGAATAAAAGAGAGGTTTTTGATTGGAAAAATTTGAAGCTTGAAGTGGACGAGACTAAGTATGAATTTGGGATTTGTTACGAGGTCGAATGTGAGAGTGGGGATCCTGATGGAGTTAAGAAATTGCTTGAGGACTTCTTGAAGGAAAATGGGATTGGATATTCTTACTCTCAGATGACAAAGTTTGCTGTTTTTAGGTCTGGGAAGCTGCCTTAGCAAAGTGAGTTTGAGATTAATATCTTGCATAAACGGTATCAAAAGTTGTCACTTTAAAGTTGGTTTTGGGGAAATCTTTGTTTCCTTTTTTTGTTTTTTTGTTTTGTGTGTGTGTGTGTTTTATAAGAGTTGTTTGGTTGGTTGTTTTAAATGGTTTTTGAAGTGATTCTTGCCCTTGTTAATGCTGGATGAAATTATGGCTGCTTGTTATTGTGGGTTTTTGGTGATGTTAATTTGTTTCTTTTGCAGCTTTTCTTATTACATTTTGGTTTAAGTTGCTACACTAATGAGCATTAAATAGAAGTAGTATGCTACTGCTTATTCTCCGGATTGAATCTATCAGCAATCATAATAGTGAAAAAAAAAGATAATTCCTTCGACTAGGAGAATTCTTGCATATTCTGCAATGTTTTGCCTTGGAACCACCTGAGAGTGCCTTCATTCTTAATTTTCAAACAATGACAAAGAAAAAGAAGTCTGTTGTGATTGGATTATACTGATTGCCATATTTTTTTGTGGTATGAATTATTGAAACATAAATGAGTGTTGTATAATGTATAGATTACTGACATTGTATCATAAGACACAACTAATTGGTAATGAAGTTGATAAACACAAATACTTCATAGGCCTTCTGAATTCTTGAATGACGAGAGCTGTGTCCTTTGGTTTTAGTGTGAAAATATGAACCTAAATGCTGCAAGAGAAAAACTAGAGATGAAGATGATGAATGCAAGATCGGTTAATTTTATTAGCTGCTTTTGTAGTTATAACTTGGAAGAAAGGTTCTTTTTTGGTTCTTCAGTTGTTTTTGTCAGTAGCCTTAATCTATGGACTCTTATATGCTGTAGCCATATTCCTTATTATAATCATCTTTGGATATTGTTGTTTATTTAATTGGTTTAAATTATTTCTCTCTCACAAACGTATTTTACTGAAATTCTTAACTGATTGTTAAATCTTCTGTTCATGTTACTTATTAGTATTGGACTATTACTTATTACTTACTAAACTTTTTCAATTTTTATTGGTTTTTTACCTGCTTGGTACCACATTGATGTAGGTTTGTGGCACTTGATTCTCCCTTATATTTTTCTGATTTTCATGTATCCACTTGGGGGCTTAAGTCTTGTGCATTATTCTCTTTATGTCCATCTGCCAAAATGTTATGATAACGTATTATGATGGCTGTATTCAGCATATGGTCACATGACTCATCCAGATGGTAAATTCTGACTTATTTTACTTCTTCTTTGAGATATAGGAGTCCATTTGGCCATGCAAAGTTGCAAATTTGTAATTTTAGGAGCCATAAACTCATCTGTGATGGGACATGAAGAGCTGGCTTAAGCTTGTCAATGTTTAAGCAATGTCAAATCTGTTTAGGTATCTGCACCTCTGACTTAGGTGCTTCTGAAGCTTGAATTTTGTTTTCTAGGTCTCTCTCTCTTGTCATTTTTGTTTTGTCCCGTCCAGCCATTCAAACTTACCCTTCAAAGTATCCTGGGACCTTAAAACTGAGCTTTGCCTATCTGGTTCCCTATGTTTATCCAACAAGGCATGAAGAAACTGACTGCGATGTTTCTAACAACTTTTTCTTATCAGGAAACTATGCTAGGGGTGCCTGAGATATGCTATTTTTTCTTAAGAGCTTTATCCCAATGAACATGTGATTTCTTTCTTTTCTTTCTCTAATTGTCTCTAGATTTGTGGAAAGGAAAAGTATTTTAGGTCATTATGGTGTTAACTACTTGATTGTTCATGATGAGAAGGGAGTTATCTTGAGTGGGTTTATGTTGGCAGTCTAAAACTGTATCAGGGCTGGAAGACGGAAATAAAAGAGCTTGTATGTTGTATTAATTGAAATATGATGTGTATCTTAGTTAAATTGCTAGTTTATAGCAGCAAAAGAGTTAAATTGCAAGTTTATTCTTCCCTTAGCTGCATAGGCAATGCTAATTCTTGCAGTATTGATGTTCATGGACTTCACTGAGTTGATCTATTGATGAGCCATTTCTGTTGTAGGTTGTCATGCAGAATGATTATGAATGTTGATCCATGTCAAAGAGACCATGCAAGCAATGGCGGAGGAGCAAAATTTACCATCTTCCTTTTGAAGAGAACAAATAATTTTTCCTTTCTAGCATGATTCTGAGACCTTATATCATTAGCAATGAACGTGATTATAATTGCATGTTAATACTCTTTGACAAGTTTGCATAACTTATTTAAGAAGTTTGCTCTCTGCCTCTCTGGGTGTTTTCTCTGAACTTCTGTCATGTTCACAATTTTGTCCATGATGTGGCGCTTTTCTACCATCATCCCTATTCATCATCTCTTGCACCTGTCTCCGTCTTTACCAAGTCCCAAGCCCTTAGTCCCAACAAAGGGTGCTCTGAATGCAAGGTGAGTTAGAATTTCACAATCACCTAAGATGAGGTATCATCGCAACCGCAAAAAAAAAAAGAAAAAAAAGCACCATCTCCCATCAAATAGCTGAAGGACAAATGGCTGTTCATGTACGTGTTGGGGTCTGCCCAACATCACTTACACTTTTTAAAATCCCGGTAAGTTTGGCCTTTAACTACACAAACTAATTAACACACTGTTCTTTCATACCGAAAGATCGGACGTATACCTGCGTATCGACTAGGTAGCATAGAATGACTTACGACAATTAAAACGAATTGCATTATTTGGGGGTTAAGAATCGGAATTTTTTTCCCTCGAGCATGATTCTCAGGACCTGGAAACCTCAGTTCTGGCCTTTCGGAAAAGCCAGGTTTCATTCAAGATCAAGCGGTAATTGAACTTCAGTTTGATAGAATGATCATTACTCCAGTATTAATTGCTAAGTTGATATAATTAAATATACTTAAGTTTCCAGTTAGCTGTTTCATCAAACCTTACCAGGCTACCAAAAGCCCAAGACGTAATGAAACGAACCGAGTATTAGATGCATGTAGAAGTAACAAGTTCTACAGAACAAATAGGAATGACCATTAATCCACGATGGAATAATATGTATCAGAACCACCTGTAACGTAACTACATGACAAATGCCATAAATTAAGGTTCCTTCAGAACTAAGGATAGCGAATCTTCTAATCTATGCAGACAAACATGCTGAATTCTCCCTCCCTACTAAAAGTTCCTCACCCAAAGGAAAAAAAGAAACAATAGAAAATCTAAAGGCCTATGATTAATTCACTTCCTCTTCTTAGAAGGTGGCTGACGAACCTCATCATCTTCATCATCTTCATCTTCCTCTTCTTCATCCTCCCCATCCTCATCACCATCATCGTCATCCCCATCATCATCATCTTCTTCATCATCCTCTTCATCACTCCCTCCATCCCCATTGGCCTCAGGGTCATCCTCGGGATCCTCCTCACCTGAGAAATCCTCATCAGCTGCATCATCATCTGGATCATCTGCGTTGTCATCATCTTCTTCTTCATCATCATCCTCTGTATCACTGGCATCTTTGTTTTCTGGATCAGGACGTTTCATTTTGAGCAGTTCATCAAATGGAAACCTAAAAAAGAAGTCAATCCTGCCAACCTGTTAGATTTCCTCTTACCAACCATTAATGATAAATTACAATGAAAAAGAAAAGGAAACACATTACCTCTCATCCACTGCAGTCAAACCATGTGATGCATTCATATCCTTCAGCACTGACTCTGTCTGCAACAATCTTAAATCATGTTAGAAAGGATCCTAAGCAAGATACATACAACAAAAATATGATGATGTATGCTTTCCACAGACAACAGGATTCTATTTGCATCTTAAACATTTTACAGAGAAACAATAATAAAATTCCCTCATCAATTCAAAGTCCACCATATGATGAACGTACACTCTGAACATAAAGTTTTCTCAAAAATAGAAAAAAAAAAAAAAACACTCCAAACATAATCAAGATCAGAGAATCAACCGTGAAGGAAAAGTGGAGTGTGGACATTGCTGCAGGCAAGAAGGAGCAACAGTTCTAGAGCTCAGTATTGTTGCTTATTTGAAAGCCAGGCTTTTTATATATTGACATGCTAAAAACTTCTTTCAAATGATTAAAATAATCATGTTCATGAAAAGGAAAAAAAAAATGGAGACATTGCAAAACTAAGTCAGAAATTAACCCTGATGTCACTAATCAAACCCTGAAAAAGGGTCCTTAAATATCATTTTAGTGCCCAATAAGCTACAAAGGCAAACTAGACCCACATTTCATGTCTAAGAACTGCAGCAAAAACTTTGACTCAGGGGCCCCAAATTTGTAATCTTGCATTAAATAACAAATAGAAGGCGATCTACCCTTCCACATTGTTCCCTAATGTTCTGATAATTTGCAGTACAGATTGAAACTTGACATTATTGTTTTTGTATTGGTATAAATGGTAAGAGAAACAGCAAACATCCCAAGCACTAAAAGGTGCAGAGGAATATCCATTCAAGGTCAGAAACCAATAAAAGTGGCATAAAAAGATTCTCATATTCTATGCTGAATCCAACTAAAAACCAAAAGCTGTAGGACCTCTCAGGCAGCAAGTTAAAGAATCTGTAGCCACCAGCATACAGTAGAAAAGAAGAAGGCATTGTTGATTGCAGGCAGCATTACAACAAACAGCATATATTTTACTTGTAGCGAGAAGATTCTAATCATATTAGTTATCATACCAAAATGTAACTAAACTTTTTATGGAAAACAGATCTCAATTACTCCGACAACATTTCAGGTAAGTACAAGATTCAGACAAGAAAAAGCTAGCTTAAACATAACAAACTCAAATAAAAAAATTACAAAAAAAAAAGGTGAAAACAAGTGGAAATCCTCCACAAACCCCACTTCTTGAATCTTAATATGGGAAAAACTTATGACCCGGACATTCAGTCCACACTCCACACAATTTCAATCTCCAAAAGCAAACCTTGCCCTAAACAAGAACAAGCAATGTACAAATTCATAACAGAAAAAGGTAACAATTCTAACACTTCAACAGCTCACAATAACCTCAACCAAGACAAGAGAGGGTCAACCACCAAAATTCAGTAAAAAAAGGAAAGGGGATGGGGGAGGGGGTGTGGAAGAAGAACACAACACAAGCAGCAAAAACCTTATAAACAAACAAATATAATGCTTTTGAGACAAAACCCAAAAAGCAGAAAACAGCATATGAAGCAAACAACACAACACAACACAACTCCCAAACTAACAGGAAAAAATAGCCATTACCAAAAAGAGAGTAAATATACCAGCATGAGAAGGCAAGCAAGAGAATTTCCAGCAAGAACCAAAGTCTCAGCCACCAAAGCTTCCATTACAGAGCATACCCAGATGCTCTTTTCAACTGGGCTCAATCTACCCACCTCCATTGCTGCCTCAACTATGCTAAACAAAAATTACACTTCCTATAGAAAAAAAAAAAATCAGTTAACTAAAAGCAAAAGACTTTGGAAAAAGAGTGAAGATAGAGAGAGAAAGAGAAAGACCTGAGCAGAGTGGTTCTGGGTCTGGGTCCGATTAGGGTAAACCCTAGGGTTTGGTCCGGATTAGGGTTTTGGTTGCCAAAATTGATATTACCAGGTTGATTTTGTTGACTTGCACGAAAGATCAAAGGCATTTATTGGATGAAAAGAGGTAAAGTGGAGTGGAAGAAAGACAAATGGGTTTGAAACAATTAATTTAATTTTTTCTTTTTTTTGTTTGGGGTGAAATTGACTTTTCTTGTGAGTGTATTTATACATTATTTAAAAGATATTTTTCACTTGACGCTTTGGATCCAGTGTCAAGACAATTTCACGTCAAATTGGGGGGGAGAAAATCACGTGGTACTGGGGCCACTAAAACTTGGTGGAATTCTCCAATCAGGTTCCTGATTTGTGCTCAGTTCGGGATTGATTGGTGGAGCCTAGTGTAATTAATGGGATTTGAAGTACAAAATTATAATTTTGTTTTTTGCACACTTGTCACTCTATTAGGGACAGAATAAAACAGGGGCCCCCTTAGAAGGTCTAGACTGGGCCTGATGGACTGGACCAATCTAGCCCAAGTGTGCTTTTGTAGAAGGCTTGGCCTGGCCCATGTGTCAGCTTCCAAGGGGATAGTTGTCATTGACTGACCAATGAGCAAGAATTAGTCTCGTCCGTGCAGGCCCACCCTGACTTCGTCTAAACTAATTACTTTACTAAAAAAACTTTATACCAGAAATTAAAAAAATAAAAAGATATAGTTAGTATAATATTTAGGCGATTATATCATGTTTAACGTAATGAAAAAAATAAATAATCTAACTGTTATTGCCCTCATTAATTCCACCTATTTTTCCCCTTGAATAAATGGTAACACGTCTATATGTCCATGAGAGCAATGGCAAGTGGGAGACTTTGACTTCTTTAGGTTTCACATTTGAGTCTTCCAATACGTGAGTTAAGTTAAATTATTTAGTTTGTTGATTTGTTCCGTATATTGAATGTAATAATTATATTATGATATGGAAGGTTGACCGATTATTATTGTAATTTTATTAGTAAATTAAGATTTAATTAAGAAAAAAAGTATATATATATTCGAAACATAATGAGAAGAAAGTTGATTAATAAATTGAGTAGCACCTTAAACTTGGAAAGGTAATACATATGTATATATGTGAATTGGAAATCAAAGCCCTGTTTCAAATATAATAAGCATTATTATATATCCTGGTACCCAAAAAAAACATTAATACATATCTTCATATAAAAAATAATGAGGATTATTATACATCTTTCTGTATAATGAGCTTCTCTGGGTGAGTACATTAATTATTACAACACTTGCAGTAGTGGTAAAAAATACAGCCAGCTCAATCAATGTTCATAAAGGAAAAGGCCATGTCCCATTATGTAAATAGGTAAATTTAACGGGGTTAATGTGAAAATATTTGGAAAATACGGCGAGCAATTGGATTCACATCCTCATCCATGTCAAAATCGAGTTCATTCTTACGGATAATCGCTTAGGCAAGTGGCTTTGGCTTCGGCTTCGGTCTCATCAGTCAACACGGCACGGACGCCAAAGCGCAACGACCCCTCAAACCCAGCCCTGCCCTTCTCTTTCACGAAAAACCCTAATCGCACCCATAAATTTTTATTGAAAAAAACAATTATGAAACAAAATTATTGATAAAAAAGTCAACCCAGATCATTGAAAAAGGGAAAAAAAAATCTGTTTTTCGTTTTTTCTTTCGGGTTTTTGAGAGATGTCATCGGAGATCGAGGTGGTGGAAGAGGTTCAACCCTCGAAGCAATCTGGTGGTGTTTTAGCGAATGGAAATGGAAATGGAGGAGGGAATAATGGGGTTGTTGGTGGTGTTGCTGATGATGAGAGCTTGAGGAACGATGTTTACACGGCCGCTGCGTATGGGGATTTGGAGAAGCTTCATAGGTTGGTTGAGTCCGAAGGCTGCACTGTTTCCGAGCCTGATCACCTGGGTTATTATGCCCTGCAGTGGGCTGCTTTGAATAATAGAACCGCCGCTGCTCAGTACATTATCGAGGTTTTTCTCTTGTGGTTATTTTGATGGATTTGCTGAATTGGCTTTCTTGTTAGAGTTGGGAATTCTTTTCGAGTTTTGGATTTGGAGTCTATTGGATTTATTGAAATTGGTTTATTTGGTATCTAATTTATGGAAGTTGTTTTCTTCAAATGGTTTATTAAGTGGGTTTTAATAGGTTTACTTCAGGACTTAGGGAATACATGCCTTTGGGGTTGGGAAACGCTTTCTGTAGTTGTTTGGATTTTACGGTTTAGTTGATACATGTTGATCTTGAGGTTTTTATTGGATTAAATTTGGTTTAATTGAGAAGTTTTTGCATTGTCTTGATTTGCCAGCATGGTGGAGATGTAAATGCGGCAGATCACACTGGGCAGACAGCCTTGCACTGGAGTGCGGTCCGGGGTGCAATACAAGTTGCTGAGCTTTTACTCCAAGAGGATGCTCGGGTGGATGCCGCAGACATTTATGGCTACCAGGTTAGATTTTCTTCATCGTGGTGCCTTGTCTAATATTCTATCTCAGTCAAGAATTTAGTATGGTTTCACGCAATATGGATTTGGGGACAGTGATCAGTAATGTAAAGTAATGTTTACTCAGCATTAGCTGTTTTATACATTCCTGTTTGAAATTGGTTTATATCTGCATAGGCATTATGTATATATATTTTTAGGAGCATTAGAACTCCGCAATATATGGTTTCCATAAAATGAGTAGATCATATTGATATTTTGAGGCTTAAAGAAGATATGTTTTTGCTATGCATTTTACTTGAGGCTGTCTACATAGCTGGAGATGATGTTCATTCCCTTTTTCTCTTACTTGTCTAGGACCTGAAAGACAGCTGGAAAGCATAGCATTCCATGCTATACTTTCTTGTTGACTGTGACTTTTTCCCCATATATTTTCCTTCCGTGGTCTTTCTTTTCCTAATTTGTCTCATTTTGGTATCATCTCAATCAAATGCAATTCATGCAGTTTTTCTTTGCCGATATTGCTGATACACTCAATTGTTTCTTTTTGGTGGAGTATTTTACTATCTAGAAGTCTAGAACATGAGGGTGGGTTTCTATTTCTTAATTGAATTCTGAAACTTATGCTTATGGTTTGTGTTTTACAATTTAATTGCAGGATGATGATTGAATTATTGTATTTCTTGTTTCTATTTCCACCTTCAGATGGATGAGTGCTTATTAATTGTAATTTGATGCAGACAACTCATGTTGCTGCCCAATATGGTCAGACTGCTTTTCTCTATCACATTGTTTCAAAATGGAATGCTGACCCTGATGTTCCGGATAATGATGGGCGAAGCCCTTTGCACTGGTACATGAGTTCAACTTACACCTTACTATTATTCACTTGAATGTTCTAGCATAAGGCACTGTGGTGGTGATGATTTCTTTTGGATCTAAATATCTGCTTTTTTTTTCTTTTTCTTATGTGAGGGTTGATTATTTTCCTTGTATGACAATGCTTTTCCTTAGACTAATTTGCTACTTCAAATGTATTTTAACTAACCAAGGAACCTTTTTTTTTCATACTGATAAAATTATTGTTTGATGCATTTGCTCGTAAGGAAGACTGCTTTTGAAAACCCAGTATTTGTGATTATAAAACAGTTTTCTTTCGTGATTTTGTGATGCCTAGTGATGAGACTAATAAGCTTCTGCAAAGTGTTCGATTCTTGTAAACCTGGATTAAGAATTTTTTATGATCAGAATGTAACCTACTTGTGTAATTTTTACCGTAGTTGGGTTTAGAGTTTTCATTCTGAAAATGTCAAATAGTCTTTAGAGTGTTCTATTTTCCTTTTGTGAAATTTCTCTGAGTTATTTCTCTAACATTAACAAGTTTGCTTGCATATTCTGACCACTTTGTTTTTCCTGCAAATTGCTTGATTCTGTAATGAAAGTTTACAATTGTCGTGTCTATTATTGTGATTCTAACTTCTTTTTAATATGGAGAACACTAGGGCTGCTTATAAAGGTTTCGCTGATTGCATACGTCTTCTTTTATTTCTTGATGCATATAGAGGGCGTCAGGACAAAGAGGGTAATTTTCTGATTCTCAGATTTAAATTGCCATTTCTAGGGATTTTCATCTGGTTAATCTAGTGTTAACAATTTGTATTTGTGAAAATTTTGATTGCATGTGTAGTTTTTCTCTGTTAACAATGTTTCATCTCTACATCAGGTTGCACTCCTCTCCATTGGGCGGCTATTAGGGGTAATCTAGAAGCTTGCACAGTCTTAGTACAGGCTGGCAAGAAGGAGGATTTGATGGTCACTGATAATACTGGCCTTACACCCGCACAGCTTGCTTCTGATAAAAATCACAGACAAGTTGCTTTTTTCCTTGTAGGTGCCATAGCATTGTAGCTTTTAATTAATGATTTTTTTGACGAATAGTAATTAATATATTTATTTGTTTATGTTTTGAATCTTACTCATTTCAAGCTCTTATTGTTAATGATGACTGATGAATGCTTTGGGCTGAATGAAAGACAGTTTCTTGCTTCCTTCTACCCAACATAAAGAATGTTGGGTTAATTACTGATAAAAATGCAAGTGAAATGTACTTCCTAAACATTACATAAAGGTCCAAAATGTCTTTCTTATTCATTTTACTTTGTTGCTAACATCTTGAAGTGTTCCTTATGCATGTGCAAACTCTAAATTTTGTTTCGCCATGTTTATGTTGCATTCAGGTTTATGAAGCGGAGATATGTCAAATAACTAGTATTTTTGTTGTTGGATAGCCCAACCTTTGACCTTTCCTTGTCTAGGCCCAACATGATTGCACATTTGAAAATTTTTGACTTCACTATTAGAATTATTTAGGATGTAATTATTATTGATTTTGAATGGTCTTGTTAGTTGTCTCCTAAAAAGCTGTAAAATTTCCTTATAAGTAGCTTAATTTGTCTCCTAGCTGTTGTTCTCTTTTAATTTTTATGATGATGTGCTTATGAAATTAGATGAATTTTACCACCTCACCTGTTTATGTTTCTTATCATCTTATACATCTGATTCTGCAGGGAAATGCTAGGAGGTTGCTTGAAAAACGGTGTGATGGGAATAGCCGTCTTGGACGACTTTCAAAATTAGGACTTGCACCAATTCTTTGGTGCATTATCTTGCTGCTACTGGTGACTTATACTCAATCTGTCATAATGGGTCTGTCTCTTGGTATCTTCTTGAAAGTGATCTAGGTCTCTTTATTGCCTACTTATTTGTGTTTTTGAACATTGGTTGCAGCTTCAAATCTGCCAAAGTTGACAGCTGGGTTTGGCCTTCTTGCATGGTTGGGTGTTTTCCTAGCATCTGCTGGTCTGGTTCTGTTTTATAGGTGTAGCAGGTAAATTCTTTGACATGGACCTACTTTTTTTTTAAGTCTGTTAGGTCATTGCGGCACTGAATACATTTGTTTTGGACACTGCCTAGCTGTCCATTTATCAGTTTGTTAGCCCTAATTTTCCCCTTGGAAGAGTTTCAGAGTATAGCAGCTGTCAAAGGAGACAATTGTTTTTGAAATCATAGTATGGCTGGAGTTGGAATGAAGGGATTGTCTGTACCATTTGATTCATTTCCTTTTTTAATTTGCTAAAACAATTTTCAGGACAGATATCTTTGGTACCTTTAATTTTTGGTTTTTCATGCGATGAGTTTCAAGTATCTAGCAATTAGATTCTTGATGTTTGCTCATTTTTATTTATGTTGGAAGGAGGGGAATCTTATTTTGAAGGGGCTGTAATGGGGTTTACAAAGGCAGTGAGTTATTATATTCTTCAGGAGATAGTATGTTAACATGTAGTCAAAGGTTTATAAGATAATACAAGATATATTATTAAAATTGTAGTACTTTGTGTCATTCTTTCATTGTTTTCCCAGATTTAGTCAGGTAATTCTCTGTAATAGAAGCTGGGCTGGGTGTATATCACGCCTAGCTGTGCTAGGCAGGATACTACTTCTATTGCATGTAATTTTTAGTCATCAGACTCGTTGAAGGAGTGTACTTATCTAGTTTCTTTTGTCATTTTAAATTTCTTTGCAGCAAGGATCCCGGTTATATCAGGATGAATGTCCATGATCCACAAAATATGAAAGATGATGTGCGTTCAAATTTCCCTTATAGAGTCTATCTGGTTTTTGTTTGGTTTGTAAATTTTGTCTTCCGGAAATTTAAAGTTTTAGTCCTTTATATTTTGTTTCTCCAAATGTATATATCTTTTAAATAATTGATGTATATATAACATATTTATCCTGTTTGTTTTGCTAGGAACCCTTATTGAAGATTGAGATAAATAATCCTGCTTTGCTAGCTGGAAATTGGTCTCAGCTTTGTGCAACATGCAAGGTGCTCTTCTAATCTAGCCTCTGTTCCTTGTATGTTACGTATTTGATAATTTCCTTTTATTCTGATTGTTTTGCTATGTTATTATATACCATCACCAGATCGTCAGGCCTCTTCGTGCAAAACACTGCTCCACTTGTGATCGTTGTGTTGAGCAATTTGACCATCATTGCCCTTGGGTGTCAAATTGTGTTGGCAAGGTGCTTCCTTGCTGATGAGTTAAATGTTTTTCTTTCCTCTGTCATTATTATTTTGATGTTTTCATTTCTTGCATGTTTAACATCCTGTGCTTCAACTTCTACAATAGGTAGACTAATATGGGTTATGCATGATTGCTGGTTGGTTGCAATTGTTTATATATCAATTTGATAAGACATTTCCTATGTGGAAAGAGTATAACATTTAATTTAACATGATTCTTGCAAATAGTCATGGTATCTGTTGATTTAATTTTATTATAATATCTTGTGATGCAGAAAAACAAATGGGATTTTTTTCTTTTCCTTGTTTTAGAAGTTTCAGCGATGTTAATTACTGGTGGAGTTACTATTACAAGTATGTCTCTTAATCAGTTCCAGGTTCAAACTATTTTCTGAAGTTAGTTTGGCAAAATTTTCCTCCTTGAATGTCCTGCCAATGTGTACTTCTTGTATACAGGAATCTTGACAGATCCAACGGCTCCATCTTCATTCTTACCATGGATGAACCATGCTGGTACTCATCATATTGGTGCTATATCTTTTTTGATTGTGGATTTTTTCCTCTTCTTTGGTGTGGCAGTGTTAACTGTTGTACAGGCTTCTCAGGTATGCATTCAGGTTTTCTGATCTCTAGTTGTCTTTTTTTTTTTTGGAAACACTTTTTATGGTTGTGACCTGGGCCACAATAGAGAATAAATGTCTGCTTCACCTATGCTCTTATTTTAGGTTTAGTCTTGATGGCACTGGTTGAGTTTTTGGGGTGAAGTTGTCATCCTAAACTAGATTTGGTCCAGTGGCATCATAAATGCAAGTTTCATCTGCCTCATCATATATCTTAATCTAACTTTCATTGTAGTTTATTAGTGATTTTGGATTGAGTGAGCCTGTCCTTGCCTGGATTTTAACCATGAGAGGTGGTTTAAGGTGATCTTCTGCCTTCACCATGCCAACTATTACCCAACCAGTTTTTTCACAAACACCGCGTATCAACCAGAATGATATTTACAATTAAGGCATGGCTCACCCAAGGAGTAAATCATCTTCAATAGATAGAGCCCTTTGCATATGATATTTTCCTTGTCACACCATTCTTTTGGACTTAATCTTGATTGTGTCTTTACACATGCTTGCATAGTTTTGTGTCCATATGTGTGGTCTTCTTACCCCCACAACCTTCTCTCTTCTTTGGCTAAATTCCATGTTATTTCTGGCATTTGTGGTGGTGCTTTAGTTTAGGTCCTAGGTAACGTTGCATATCTGAGGCATTTGTAAGGAACATGAATGATTTCAGAAACTTGGGAGCAATAACTCAGTTTGTCTTTTTCTTTTCTTTTATTTGGGGACTCATTTTGTTCTTTTCTTGCCACAGATATCTCGCAACATAACAACAAATGAAATGGCAAATGTCATGCGCTATAGCTACCTCAGGGGCCCTGGTGGTCGATTTAGAAACCCATATGATCATGGATGCCAGAAGAACTGCTCAGATTTCTTGATCAATGGCTACAATGAGGACCTGCGGGCTACTGAAGATTCAGTGCATTCTGAGGGAATAGGAATGGTACAAATGTCGAGGGATTCAAACTTGCAAAATGGTGATATGCATACTCAGGCAAACGGAAATGGCCATATTGCTATAAATGTCAATTCCAACAACACCAATGCACATCATGGCCACATTCATTCTTCGCACTGCAGCCATAGTAACCATAGCAAGTCAAAAACTGAGAGCATTCCCTTAGGTTTGGGTCTTGGTCTTGGACGGAGTAGTGCCCGTCCTGTTGCGACCTCATGATTTTCATGTTCAGTATAAGTTGAAACTAAATGTGCATTGTATCATAAGCATACATCCAATTTCAGCTTTTGTTGATCTATTGGTTGCTGCGTTTTGTTCCAAGGTTATGGGTGCGCCAATTCTTCCAATTTGTCTCATTTCATAGTATGATTTTTGCTGCTGTTGTTAGATTTTTGTTTGCTTGAAACTCAAATGGAATCCCTTTGGGTTTAATTGCACAATGTAAATAGTTGTCGTCGATAACATGAATTAAAACAATTGAGTATGGATTAATTGAATTCATAAATATTTGTTGCTTCTTCCCAAAGAGGTTATTGAGTAGGACATCCTTTGAAGCACACATCAACCAAATGGTAATTGACTATTGTTGACAGGTTTCTCCTTCTAAAGCAATCCCATTAATGAGTAAGCATATCCAATTGCAAAGACTTTTAAAAAGGTCGGCAATTGGTAGAAAAGGACATTGGCATCAAAATCATCCAACCAAGCTGCAAATTCATTAGCAGTTATTTCTTGCAAGTATCTGTATTATGTATTTGCTTGTCTCCCAACGCAAGTATTCTCCAACCGTTGCATACGATTGTCAACATCGTGCAAGGTCGGTGGCTTTTTGACCCTTTCCTTATCAACTTTTTCTTTAGTGCTTTGAGTGTAAACATGAATCTTATGGCCTAAATAAGGAAGAAATTGAACGTGAGATAGCCCCCCTTTTCCAGACTTGAACTTGAAACGAAAGGAACTTGACTTGCATTGTTAGCCACTCGCTCAGGTCAGGCTTCAATGTTAGGTGGAATTATATCCCTACTACACTATCTTAATATCATGCTAAAACAAACATGTACTATTTCTATCTTTGTTTTTTTATAAAAAATAAAAAACCGAATATTGATATAAGATAATAATCCATCAAATGCAAGCAAAAGCAAAAGAAGCACCAAAACGGCGGCGTCGAATTTTATATCATGACTAGAAAGGAGTAAATAATATTTAAAAAATAAAACTAAAATAGTGAGTCTTATCTCCCGCCGAACGGTCTTGCCGAATAAAGGAGAAAGGACGCGGACAAAGTGGACCCACCATTTCCTTATCTCATACATCACCACCTGTCCCAATCCCACGTCCTTTCGCCACGTGGCAATTATCGAACGGTTCAAGCTCTCCCACACTCCCCTCGCTTGTTGTTCTTCTTCTTCTCCTTGTTTCCCCCTGCTCTTTCAGTTTCAGTCTTCTCCTTTCTTTTCCATAAATGATTGCTATTTTCCACTATGATTCTGATCAGGTGATGATATCTTTGTTTTTAAGGTATATATATATATATATATATATATATTTTTTTGTGTTTGAATATGATCTTTATTCGATAGTGTGATCACTATTTCAAGAATCTTTTTTCGTCCTCTCTTTGTTTGATTCCTTAGAGAAAAAGTGAAAATGCAATTCCCGATATCTTGTCCTGTACTTTGTTTTCTAAAACCATCAGAATTAACGCTACTTAGCTCTCTTTAAGTAGAGAGTTTTTTTTTCCCTTTTTACAAACCGTTTTTGTTGATGGTAGAGTAGATAGGTATATGTGTGTGTAAAAAGCTTAGTGATCATCGTTTCGTATGATATATATTTGCATTTATTAAAGTTTTATGCTTTAATGAAGTTTTTGCGTTATCCTTTAGATGGGGTATTGAAGATTATTTCTGTTTCTTCTTTTGTTTTTCCTTTTTTTTTTTAATGTTTGTATATTGGCTTGTTTGGGATGCAAGCCAAGAATTAGATGCTGCTTAGTCACCTAAACTCCGAATGTTTTGTTTCTGAAGCTCTGTATCCATCTGGGTTTAGTGAACTTATTCTAATTAATGCTTCTGGATGAAGTATTCATTGAACTGTTCTTCGATTGATTTCAGAGCTTCTTCTAACTGATGCTTTCAAAATTCAAGTTTTTTTGGTAGAAATGAGGAAGATTGTGATTTTTTATGAATCCATGGCTCTGAATATGTTTACCAAATGAATTTTTAGGAGCCAATAAGAGTTTACGTGTTCATAATGCTCTGATGAATATTGCTACCATTGATTTATCATTTCAGTGATAAAATGTTAGATGTGAAGCCTTTTGGTTTTTGCAATTATAGTACTCCTTAAAGAGCTAACTCTGTAAGGCTGCTACTTCTGTCCAGATGTGCTGGAGGGTGAAGCAGAGTTTAGACTTCAGACCATGTTTTATGGTTCTAAAATGGAGTGTAAATTGGTTTTTCTGCTTGCTTCATGATATTCATTGATAATCTATCAGACTATTGATCAAATGGGGGGAGTGTGTTCAAGGAAGAGAGACCAACAGGTTGTTGAAGATGGAATGCGAAGAGGGGTGTCTGGACGGTATGGTAAAAGTAATAGTTCAAAGTGGCTTGTAACCTCTTTTTCACGGCCCATGGTAGTTCACCAGCCTGGATTGACCATTTGCCCGTCTCTCATGGAATTATGCATCGATAAAATATGCGAGGTATGTCTATTCCATTGGCATGTTTCTTAGAGGATTGTTTTTCTTTGTTTTTTCTGACATCTTATGCTGTGGTTGTCACAGGACATCGACCAGTATAGTTCATTTTCAATGCTGCCAAAGGATATAAGTCAACAAATTTTCAACAAGTTGGTTTTATCCCATCTTCTTACTGATGTTTCTCTTCAAAAGTTTCGAGATTGTGCTCTTGAGGTAATTTTTCTTTGAGTGGTTTATATATGGTATACCTTTTAAATTTTTTTTATAAGTCTTCATAGATGATGTTATTTACCAGATTTGCATCTTATGTTGACAGGATGTTTGGTTGGGTGAATATCCCGGAGTGCAGGATAGTTGGATGGATGTGATCTCTTCACAAAGGACATCATTGCTTTCTGTTGATCTTTCTGGTTCTGATGTGACCGATACTGGTTTGGGTCTCCTAAAAGAGTGCTCGAGCCTCCAAGCCTTAACTTTTAATCATTGTGAAAACATTTCCGAACTTGGGCTGAAGCATATTAGCAGTAATTTTCTATTACTTTCTTTTATACCTTGGTTACTATAGGGCTGAATTTATAGTTTTGTTCTCTGATTCTACTGACATTGACACCAACTTTGCTAGAGCTGATGATTGCTTTATGCTTTTGTAAGCATTGTAGGACATGATCTTGAACTGCACTGTCAAAGTTTTTGTAGCCTACACTTAGGATGGATGGTCAGGAGTTGTAGTTTTAGCCTTCTTTTAGATTTACGACAATGTGCAATCAACAAATGAAATCATTTGTAACCATTTGCATTTTCTGGCATTATGCTCTTGTCAACCCGGATATATTTCTTCTTTCTTTGGAACAAAAACCTAAAATAAAAAGATGGAATGATTCCTGGATAGCATGTTGGAAACTGTTAAGTATCTATTTAATGTCTTGAAAATATTGAAAAGAATTTCTATAAAACTGTGCTAACTTTCATGGTTACAGACGATTTATTGCCATATAATCTTTATTATGATTGGTATAATCAAATCTTGTATAGCAGCGCCTTTCTACCATTAGGATATCTGCAATAGTTCTTTGGATCAGCTCGCTGTTTGACATTGTTTCTATGGTGGTCACCGGCAATATTTCCCTTGATTGTTAGGTCTGATGAACTTGACATCCTTGAGTTTTAAAAAGAGCGACGCTATTACCGCTGAAGGAATGCGTGCCTTTTCCAGCTTAGTTAACTTGGAAAAGTTGGACCTGGAGAGGTGCTCAGGGATTCATGGTGGATTTGTGCATATTAAAGGTTTGTTATAAATGAATAAATTTCCTATTGAAAATTTAGAATGCTTGTTTTCTCATGAACTGTTAAACTTGCACTGTAAATTTTCCCACTTCCGAAATGTGCTGTTTGTGAAAGTTAGCATCTTCTGAACACTATTTCATGTATTTTTTAAATTGCTGGGATAAAATTAATCTTGTTTTGCGTCAACAATTTGGTATATTATGATGATGCACTCCTGCAAACAACCTGGGGAAATGGGAATACACCTTTTTTATGTTTATTTATCATATGTTGGGAGGAAAGAGGGACGAGGCTAGCAGATAAACTAAACCATGATTCAATCTCTTTATTGCATTACAATATGACTGTTATGTCTACTACATGGAGTGTCAGTCAGATTTATGAACTATGGAATTTTGAGTTGGAGTTCCTATATTAGCCAGTTAGTTCAACATCTTATCCAATCCACTGTTGTTTCTTATTCTCAGAAGCCTTATCGTTTTGCTCATTGTTTTTTTCAGGTTTATCTAAACTTGAGTCTCTTAATATCAGATGCTGTAATTGTATCACAGACTTGGACTTGAAGGCTATTTCCGGTGATTTTGACAATACATGCTGTTTTTGTTTAGGCTAATTGAAGTTGCTTATATACATCAAGTAGTTTTTCCTTCTTTTTTTTTTTTAATGAACACAACAGTGGATCAAACCGACATGAATGGCCATCATTGCATGCTGTCACCAGATGGTTGTCACTTTATTCACAATTATTATTGTTAATAATCAAGTGAAACGTAGTATGTAAAACTGAAAACACACCAACCTGCAATAAAGGGCAATGTATTCCAGAACTTTTGTATGGGTTCTCATTTTTTTTTTAAATTTCAGGGCTTAATAATCTGAAGGAGTTGCAAATATCGAATAGTAACATTACAGATTTTGGACTGTCTTATTTGGGAGGTACTTATCTACCTGCACTTTTGCATGTTAGTATACTAACAGAATAAACTGTTGTCCTTTGTGCTATGTAAAAGGATAGGACTACTCTTTGTTAATATTTTATTGTTCTTGCTTTCAGTTCCTAATACATTGAATGTTACATGATTAATTCATATTAACTGTTCTATTTCTAGCTTTGTTTTCCATCATGGCACTCTAGGAGTGAATCCTTTCTGTTTTATGTCATCATTTTTGGGATCTCCTATTAATGGCATCTTAATCTTCTTTGCTGTTGTGTCATGTTACCTACTTAATAGAGCTAATAATCTATCATCTGAGTAAGAGCAGTTGACCTCAAGAATTTTAACAACTCCACCCTTCTATCAAGGAGTATGTGTTAACATTATGGTTTTTTAAACTCCCCTAAGATTCCTTTTTAGGCAAATGTTTTGTGTTCCCCCACTTCTTTGAACTCTGTTTTTTGGTGCTTTATTAGATGAATTTCGTGTGGGCTAAATGCCCGTACAATTTGGTGATTTGTCTTTCTTAGTTATCTTATGTAGTTTGGAAACAATCTGTTAAAAGGTGCAGTCTTGCGTTCTCCATGGCAGGTTTGCGCAAGCTTATTGTGTTGAATCTGGAGGGATGTTATGTTACTGCTGCATGCTTGGATTCCATCTCAGGTGCATTTTCTCATTAGCAGCCTTTCCAATGATCCCTACAATAATAGTACAATTACTAGCTGCTATATATTGACAATGGTTGTGCCTTCAAATGTAATCATACGTGATTTGTGTGGGAAATCAGTTAGTGGATGTAGTTAGGAGATTATGTGGACAAGGATAATCTCTCTATCATTATCATGTGGTAGAAGATTAAACTTTACCATATTGCACCAAACAATGAATTGTTAACAAGTTCATGGAGTTTGGTTGAAAGTCGATACATTGAGCAATTACTGGATTTCCTGGAATTATAATAATTTTCATATATTATGTGATTATCTTAGTTTTTCCTCCCTTTGAAGTGGGGATTGGGATTGGAATAGGTTATACAATTAGATACTAGAGAAAATCTATTATGTTCAGTTCATTATAAAAATTATTTATCCTTTGTGCAGCTCTTGTCGCTTTGGCATACTTAAATCTTAGTAGATGTTGCCTAACTGATGATGGATGTGACAAGTTTTCTGGTGAGTTATATTTGATATCTTTTAGCCCTTTGGTGTTTTGAATCATAGAACTACTGCGTGGTTGAACATAGCTAGTAATGTTTACAGTATTTACCATTCATTTGCAGGACTTAAGAATTTGAAGGTATTGAGCCTGGCATTTAACAATATAACGGATGCATGTTTAGCACACCTAAAAGGTTCTCTCTCCCCCTTGCTACTACATTGTGGTCATTAGTTCTTATTGGGATTGGACCATTTGCGCTCTTTCCTTTCCTTGTACAACTTTCAGAGGGCTGTGCAAGTTAATGAATTTTACTAGGTTAGCTCAGTGAATTGCTTTATATAAAATATGACAATTGTAAAGACCTTGCTATTGTTAAAGTTAGCGGCTATTGATTTGGCACTCAGATCTCATTCTGAAAAAGGTTTTGATCTAATTATAATGATGATATTTGCAACTTATGCTTTCAATTTTGACAAATATTATGCTGATGATTTGTGACCACAACATGATAGTTACTAATTGTGGAATAGACTGCGTGTGAGGTGACCCTTCACTTAAAAATACTGCTTTGAAAGTTCCTGTGGTGAAGCTTATAAAGTCAGAAAATGCAATGCTAACTGATTTCTGGTTTATTTACTGTACGTGATTGATTGACTATCATAAGAGATACTTGTCCTAAGATGTTTCTTGCTATCCTACGGTGAAATAGAAAACCTGTGGTCCAAAGAGTGGACAATTTTCATTCTGATCCCATATATTTTTTATACCTACCCTTGTGTTCTCATGCTTGTATGCTTTTCAAATAATTATTATTGATAGAATTTTAATCCTTTGGTTCATTTTACATTTGATTCTGATGACTTCTTTGTTTGAAATGGGGATAAGTTTGTTTGATTTGGTATATCTTTTCTTTGCAGGATTAACAAATTTGGAGAGCCTGAATTTAGATTCGTGTAAAATTGGCAATGAAGGCCTTGCTAATTTGACAGGTTTATGTATCATGTTCCATTATTTCTGGTAGTTAAGCTGTTATGTTTGGGGGATCTCCCTTTGCTTTGAACATTTTCTTGACTGAGTTTTTTATCTTGTGATTTTCTCTTCAGGCCTTTCACTCCTCAAAAGTCTGGAGTTGTCTGATACTGAAGTTGGAAGCAATGGGCTCCGACACCTCTCTGGTTAGTAATCAATCTCTTATCATCTTATATCTGTGTGATATGATTAGTTTTGAACTCTTATATTAGCAATAAACATGACAGTTTCAGTGATACTTTTTGAAACATATCTTCCAGTTAGGTGCGCTTTTACCTATAACATTGTTTGCAGATTTTATCAAGATTCTTTTCTGTGGAGAATCATCCTTTTTATTGAATTAACAAGTTCTCTTAATTCAGTTTTATATACACTTTGAATGGTCATTGTACCTGTATATTTTTAACTTAAATTGCTCCTTTGCTGTTGCCTTTTGTATATGATGATTCTCTGAAGGAGAAAAGGGAAACATTTGATGCTTTTAGTCATTTGTTTGTTCTGAAAGTGTATTTATGCCTTACACATTGACACTGAATGCTGGCTGAACTTATATCAATGACTAGAATGTATTACAGATATTGGGGCAATCATGAACATTTGTTATATTTTTTGCTTTGTCAATGACCTGGCAAGGCAAAGCAACAAAGCTTTAATAATTTTGATCCTTGCCCTGTACTACATGGCCCTCTTTGTTAAACTATAAGTCTGTCTTGGTTTCAATATTTGTGTTTCTGTAATATTCAGTGCATTATAATGTTAAATGCATCATGCTGACTTGGTTCTGTTTTATTAGGATTGACTCGTCTGGAGACCTTGAACCTATCATTCACTTTAGTGACTGATAGTGGTCTAAAAAGGTTGTCTGGATTGACTGCTCTTAAGTCACTTAATCTTGATGCTCGCCAAATTACAGATGCTGGACTGTCAGCTCTGACAAGTTAGTATTTTCACATTTTTTTGTGTACCATTCTTCTAACTGCATGCTGCTGAGTTGGTGGCATTCTGGTGTGCCTTTGCTCCTATTTTTGGCTTGTTGAATTATATGGTTGTATCTTTTGGTTGAAGGAAATGTCCTTTTGCTGGTCTTTTTGGAGTGAAGAAATATGGAGTCTTTTTTACCTTGATTTTTATGTTTTACTAGCAACCACTATGTAGTGTAGGATGTCTTCTCCCCTCCCCCCCCCCCCTCTCTCTGTTTCCTTGCCTTAGACTGTTACAGGATAGCCAGGTTTGGAGTCATAAATTTTCCTGAGCTTTCAGCTATGAAAAATTCTATCTTTGAAAGTACATAAGCATATACCTCCAAAGGTTTTTGAACAGATCAGGCAAGTCTGATAATTCCTAGTGTACTCTTCATTAACCTTACTTGAAAGTAAATAAATAATAACTTAAAATTCCCATGGACCAAGTCATTCTTTTCTAGTATTAAGACGGCAAATTTCTTACATTATTTTCATTTATGGCTGTTGGTGTATAGTTGTGCTATTATTTTGTAACCAGTTTCATAGTGTAATTCACCATTTAGGCCTAGTGTATCCTTCTGTTGTCCTTTTTTTTTTTTTTTTGTGAAAAGCCCTTCTGTTGTCCTTTAAGAATCTCATATCAATTATTGCTGCACCAAGCTATGTCTGTATTGCCCAATTCATTTTTCTAAAGCTCAGTCAAAGTGGCACCAAATGGCTGATCTGTTGTCAGTTCTTTATCACCCCTTCTCTCTCTCTCTCTCTCTCTCTCTCTTTCTCTGTCTCTCTCTTCTTTCTTCCCATCATCTAATATTTTAAGTATGTATACGAATCATCACATTTTTTGGTTTTGCTGTTGCAGGTTTAACTGGACTGATGCATCTGGATCTTTTTGGTGCTAGGATTTCAGACATTGGAACAAATTATTTGCGATGTATGTCGTAAGATATTGCCATTGCTTAAGTAATTAATAATTCCAAGTTGCCTGATGATTGTGGCTATTAACCTTTGTTTTCCTAGATGCTCTAATTTTAATTGTTTGAAAAACTTTATTGTTTTGGTTTGCTCTTTGCCTTAAAGATTTGATATAGTTTGGATATACATACTTGAGAAAGTTCATGAGTAACTTTGAGAAATATAAGGTCCCTTTAGTTGATCTAGTGAGGTGTATCAGTACCATGGTTATCAGAATAAGAATTAGAAATATTTATTAGCATTTAAGAAATTGCAAGGAAGGTTAAGCTTACAAAGATTTTTTTAGTTTTCAGTTTTGTCTAATGTATTTTTATTTTTTATTTTTTACTTTCTTTAAGAAATAATTTTTTAGTTAAAAGAATGAAAGAATCACTCATTAGTATGTAAAAGTTAAGTTAGGTATGACTTTATAATCATTTTAAAAAGTCATATTTAATTGATCTGGGTCAATAAAAAACCCCGATGGGTCACCGGTTTTTTCATTAACCTGACGGGTCAAAATAGGTTTTTCCGGGTCAAATTGCACAAACAGTCCAATTAAAGAATTGGCCCAGGTCAAGGGCTTAGTTACCAGGTTGATCGACTCGATCGTCGGGTCAGTTGGGTATGATAACTATGATCAGTACAATATTTCGAACTTCTACTATCATGTTTATTAAAAGGTTTCTTATGGTTTTTATCCATAGGCCTAATATTGAGCTCAGCAAAATCTCAATTTCAATGTAAACTTTTCTCAAGAATTTTGTTTTACCTGTTATCTTTTTGTGTTAAATGGTCTTACTCTGCTTGTTTTCATGCCAAACAGGCGTCAGGAATCTCCAATCCCTTGAAATATGTGGAGGGGGTTTAACTGATGCTGGGGTGAAAAATATCAAGGATCTTGCCTCTTTAACGATATTGAACCTTTCACAAAACTGCAGCCTGACAAACAAATCCTTGGAATTGATTTCAGGTATTTTATGCTTCTCATTGCTCAGGCTTTTACTTTTATGCTGTTGTTTAGCTTTTTTCTTTCCCCTTTTTTGGCCATTGTTAGAGCTATTCTTGAATAGAACAAACCTTGCCATGCTTGTACAGAAAATGATAAGGAGACGTATATGAGACAGCTAGTTGTATCTCTAGTGTCAGATTATCTCATCTGGCAATAGTCCAACTTGTCATTCTGCATGATCATTGATTCGCAGCATTATTGCTGCAGATGTTTAACATTGTCATATGACTAGTTGGTCCAGAAATATGTCTAAACATGCAAGATGAATGGGCAGTCAGTAAATTTGGTAAATTGAGAGCTTAGTCGGATCCTGTTAAAACTGGATCCCAAATGTGAAAATAACCTAGTCCATAGCTTCCACTTGTCTTACTAGTGTTTTGATGAACTCACTGAGATATTCTAAACATAGATTTTCATTTTCTGGTGTAATTACAGGACTGACAGCATTGGTGTCATTAAATGTCTCAAATTCTCACATAACTAATGACGGTTTGCCGTATTTAAAGCCTCTAAAGAATTTGCGCTCCCTATCTTTGGAGTCCTGCAAGGTAACTGCCTCTGAAATCAAGAAGCTTCAATCAACTGCTCTTCCCAATCTTATCAGCTTCCGACCAGAATAATACTGAAGCAACTGTAACATATGCTGTAAATAGCTGCTATCAGCTGGAGATAGCTCTCTCTACAGGTCAATAGGTATATTATGCCAAAGCGTGAAAGGCTGCCTTTCTGCTGGGGTCAGGGGAATTGTGGTAAATTATTGGACAGTCAATGTAAGGGTATGGTTGTAAATATGTTTGGCTGCTGAATTTGACATTTCGTCTCTTGTTTTATAAAAACAAATAAAAAATTGTACATGGAGTTTTTATGCTTGTTCAAACTATTTTCTGCACATTGTCTTCTATGCTTTCGTTCTGGAGATTCAAAATAAAAAGCAAAAGCAAGAAGGGCAGAGGTTTGAACAGAACAGGCGATGTGACTCAGCCTGGGTAATTTTTTCAGAGCCTAATCAGACAAGCTTGTCCTGGCTGTTTGTTTCAAATAACTGAAATCAATTTTAGTATAAAAAGAAAAAAGAGAAGCTGAGTTAAGGGATCCTTTCAGTGGAGCTGAAGCCAGCTTGTTCAGAATAAGATCCGGCTGCAAGCATACAATCAGAAGTACATGTGTGAATGTCTGATAATATAGAAGCAAAAGCTGAAAACAAATCCCCAATCCTCAAATTACATATAGTACAACAAGCCAATCTATAATCATCAATCCATTAGAAATATCTGTCTCCCAAAATTCTTGATAAGCATGCCTAAGCTAGAAATCAGAACTGAGCAACTTACAGCTCGAAATAACTAATCAATCAGGTAAGCAATCTGTAAATTATTGCAACTAAATAATGAATTCAGCGTGTATATTCTGCTTCTTTGAGGGGAAAGCTGATGAAGGCAAGAGCAGAAACCAACAAAAAAAACAATGGAAATTCCTGCTGCAGCTTCTAGTCGTCCCCAAACATGTAAGGATTCAATAACTGTATCAATTTTCTGGGAAAAGAAATTATAAAACCAAACGAAACTTTCAGACTACAACAGTCTCTCCTTTGATCTGAAAGTACAAGGCTGAAGCTTGATCTCAAAAGAAAATAGCAAGAAAACCTGCAGAATAGATGATCCAAGGTTATTCCTGGCAATGAATGCTTTAAATAAATTGTATTTTCTGACAAATAATCAGAAGTCACAGACCAGTGAAAGTTAATTGGTATTTCAAATTTAGGGCTACAACATGCAGAAAGCATGTAAACCAAAAAAAAAAAGCAACTTCATTTAAGTGAATTTGGGATTGCAGACTTCAAAGTTGAAGCTAAAACTAGAGCAAGATAAATTCTTGCAATATTTTTCTGAGGGAAACCTGACTTATGCAGCTTTTTGGATCATATGGTTGCAACAGATTTCATCACACAGTCGATTGCTATTTATACTTTAAAAAATCAGCTTACCTAACTCAAATGCACGACTATATGTACCACTTCCAAATAATATTAAGGACTTAAGCATGCCTTTCGAACACCTGTTTTTCTGGAAATCCCACTCAAACAACACACAACTCATGCATGCTCCAATGCATGATATATTTTTGAAACTCGCCGCCGAAGTAATGGTTCTAGTCTGAATGATGGAATCTTGCTCTGGCACTTTTTGGCTTCATACATCTCATTCCATGCCTGTATTATCTCGTCAATCTTAAACCCTAAACCTGCAATGACAAACATATACGTTATGCTTCTAAGGTTTATGCAGATGTTAGTTGCTGATGCAGAGTTATGAATTCCCAACAGTATGTTACCTTCCAGTGCGTTGTTATTTGAACAGTGGTTCTTTACCATAACAGCTATATCTGTGGGAGAAGCTCCTGCATGCTCAAATTTCTCAACAGCCACCTCCAAACATTCTTGCCAGACAGGTAGCCCCAGTTTGAATTCCATAATTGATCGTTCGTAAAGTATGGTACCCCATAAAAGGTTTATCTGAGCACTCATGTTGACAGCCTGCTCTGCAGCTTCATCTGCTGATATATCTTTGAATAAACCATCCAATCCCTTTTTCTGCAACTGGGTTTGTTCCTTCGTTGATCTGGATAGTTCATGCAGGCGTTGCCCTTCTAACTCCTCCCACATCTGCATGCCCCTGTCCATATTTTCCTCAGCATTGTTATAAAGGTGCAGAACCTCCTCGGAAGGCCATGTTTCCAGATCAACATTGTTGCCAATTGCATAATACCAAGAAAGTTTTGCCTGCTCAAACTGTTGTTGCCCAAGAGCTAGAAGAGCTTCATAGAAATCTGGTTTGATTCTCAATGCTTCTTGATATCTCTTGCCTGCTTTGCTATATTCTTCTTGTGCCCATTCATAAGTAGCTTTGATCTGCACAAGTATGGATTCTCTTGAACCATCTTCTGTGAAATACACCCTCTTCCTTGCCCTGGACATGTGAACATTTCCCCAGTTGAATAATGCTAATGCTGTCATCTCTTGGAACTTCTCAGCTGCCCTTTCGAAAAGGTCCTGGGCCTCTTCACTCGTAACTGTGTCCTCCATGGCCTCAGAATATTCCTTCATACCAAGTTCATGAAGATTCAAGTATGCATCTGAATCAAAGCCAACATAGTTCTTGAACAGTTGAGCGAACTCAATTATCCAGTCATCAATGCAACATGAATCTTTTCCTGTTTCCATACCCTTTCTGACATCCCCATTTTCAGCTGCCTTACCTTGTTTTATGTTAAGATTGTGAACCTCCTCACACTTAAATCTCTCAAAGAATGGATCCTGCTCAGGGTCGACTTCTACAATATACAGCCTCACAGAACCCTGTGATTCTGCTGATAGTTCAGCCAATCTCAATTCTTCATCACTGGTGATTGTGACTAAATCACCTTCGTCATCCTTGTATTTCATAAGAACTGCTCTTGAGCTAGGGAATCGATCATGAATAGCTTCCCTTAATTGCAAAAGGCTGCAATTAAGTGGCAACTGAGCCCATCTTATATCTTGATCAAAAACCAACTTCACAATCTTCTTCGGTTCTTCTTCCATTTTACTGCTAATTTTCTCTTCTACAACCCGTTTATCCTCAGCCTTCTTTTCATCTATGTTTTCATCAACCTTCTTCTCCTCAATTTGGTCCACAGCCTTGTTCTCTTCAGCTTTATTGCTTTTCTTCTTGTTCTTCTTCTTGGCTTTCTCTTTGACAACTTTTAGACTTTGTGAAGCACTTGGAGGCTCAACATATTCTGGAGGCAATTCAATCACAGTGTCATTCACCTGTAACCCTTTCTTGTCAAGTGTACTTCTTACCCTTTCCGAAATCTCTAATGCCATGATATTATTTGGCTCCATGTTCAGAACTGTATGAACATCTCTGAAAGCTAATTCTAACCTATTTAAAGCCTCGTAACACCTTGCTCTCTTTAGCAGTGCTTTACTATACTTGGGTGTTACCTCTAGTGCCAAATTACACTCGTGGATTGCCCTGGGGTACTCACTCAATCCCATCTGCATATAACATGCAGCCATGTTACTCCTAAGATGGCATACATCTGTGTGATTCTTTGGAAGCAATTTGAGGGCCTTCTCATATTTCAGCATTGCTCCTTCATGGTCTCTCTTCTGAAACAGTTTGTTCCCCTCTTCCTTCAATTCTTGAGACATGGCAATGAAAATTGCCGTGTCCTTGTCATAGGCTTTCGAACTACTATCTCCAACTTTGCTTTGCTTCACATTACTATCACCTGCTTGTCCTGTTTGCTTCTTATTCTTTCCATTATGCTTCCCCATTGCAAATCCAACAATTTCTAACAATAAAAATCCCAACCCAAAATACTACCACCAACTTTATAACTTGGCTCAAACTAGAAACTCCACAAACAAATCAAACGAAACACAGCAAGAAAAAAAAAGATCACTACCCTCTTTGTCTAACTTCTCACACAAGTTAAAAATCCAACCCCAACGACTATGAACACAGATCCACAAACCAATTCAAATACACCAAATAAGACAAGAACTCCAAAACAAAAGCTCTTAGGCAGCTAAAACCATCAAAACCCAGAAATCTTTTCCAAACAAAACGTCCAATTTTGGGTGTCAATCTACCAAAACAACTCCAAAAACTTAAATCTCTCCCTCTAAGCTAAAATGGGATCTTCCCTTAGCACACCAACATATACATAATATAAATCACCAGAAAATGAAAACACAAAAAGAAAAGTATCGTCTTTACCCCCTCCAAACCAGGAGTTGTCACTCCTTAACAGAGAAATAACAAATCCCAATTCAGAGAGAAACAAATCAATCCACAATCCTTCAACTTCGACTGAAAAGATAAGACCTTCACGCAAAACCAAAAATAAAGAAGAAAACTTTTAAGGCAGGGGACTTATCTGGGAAATGAAATCTCAAGAATGAGCTATGGAAAATTTCCTGGAAAACTCACAAAAGAGAATGTTTTTATGAGAAAATGGGATAATGTATTGTGTTGCAGAGAGAATATGGAAGAAAAGAAAACAGACCAACGTTTTCCGGTTTTTGTTTTAATTTTATATTATCGGGTGTTGGTTTTTGTATTATATTGTAATGTCTTTAAGAGTTTCCCAGCTTAACGTAAACGCCACAAAAACCTCTAGCCAAACCAAAATCCTTCTTTACATCTCTCATATGCAAATTGCTTTATTAGTTTAAGGATATTAATCTTATTTTTGGGTTGTATTTAAATTATTTTATTAATTTGAGGAAAATTCAGTGGGGTCCATTTTCCGTGGGATTCCAAATTTCTTGGGGACGTTTGATAAAAGCCAAAGGCACAGATCTGTTTGACAACTGCCACTTCCATTCGTCATTAGATTTGTCAGCTTCCTTGAATTTTTTGCTACATCCAATCCCATCATGCCCCATAATAGCTTCCTTCAAATGCTAAACATGTTGACATTTTTGGTCAACATATGAGGTTCATTCAATTTGGAGGAGGACATTAATGCTAATTGAGATTAAAGAATTTAAGGCAATTTGTGTTCCAGTTATATACTGCATTAATTCAAAGTAATAAAGAAGCACGGGTGTTTGATCATTATTAGCACCTTTTAATCTCAACTTATGATGCCAAACACTTTATTTAAGTTAATAAATCTTGTAATATTTGAATTACTTTTAATCCCAAAAGTAAGTGAATCCAATGATTTATCAAGCCTAGAACATGATAACTTAGAAAGAAATTAGTTTGTGAATTAATTGTTGTCCTAAAACAAGATATATTGAGTGGGTTGAGATTGGAAAGAGAAAAATATACTACAAACATTGAAATCATTTGCTGTGATTATCTTTTTGGTGCTAATGCATCTTTTTTATTAGCATTATACTTAAGAATAAAAGATTATCATGATTAGTATCTTTTTAATATAAACAGTAATGATTAAGCACTTAATGTTGATATTAGATGGCATCATCAAAGTGTTATGGTAACCATAAAAATAAATAGGGGCTGATAAACAAATACTGAATAAAAAAGAGTTAAACCAATTGAAAAGAAAACTTAAAAAAAAAAAAAACCTGGCAATAGCTAGCCATTCATTCCTTAGTGTCGAAGGCAGGTTGGAAAGTCATGTCAAAGAAGACAATTGAAAATTCTTATAGCTCCAAATTACAGCAATATCATGACAAAAATATTTTATTTTTCCTAACAGAAAAAGAAAAAGAAAATAGAGATGAGTCGAATGGGAAAATTCTTCTTTCCCCCTTTTTGCAGATTATGATAAAAAAATATAATAATTATACAATGTTGTCTGCCACAAAAAGCCTAAAAGAGAGAGTACCCCCTCTATCCCCATGTGGTGATAAAGTAACGAACCTATGGGCTATGGTGGGTCCAAAACAACTGCCAATCACATAAAAAAACTGAGTTTTCTGCTATTGCAAGGCAATAAGTTGGAAAAGTGCAAACTGTAAACGGCAAGACAGCTGTTCTTGGGAACTCAGATGGAAACCTTTCCTTGGGTTTCGGTGGGTGACTTGGTTCGGACATGTTGTTGGAAAAGTTGTGAGAAAAGATTCCTACAGAAACGTGACACTAACCACAGTTACAAGTCACCGCCCCCCCCCGATGCCCTTCTACTCCGTTGACCGTCCAATCTGACGCCTCCTAAAATTGTTTACTTGAAAATACAATCCTTTCATCTCCTCCTTGGGCTTGACCAAATGCCCCAACAAGAACAGAGAATTGTTCTTGCAATTCTTTTTACCGAATCTTTATGGCCTTTCATTTATCTTTTGGCATACATCTTAGACACTCGCGCCTTCACCTCACATGGCAAAACCTCGGGCATATTCCTATTTTTTGTTCTTAATGACCATCTCTCACTCTTACCTTTTCTTCATTATGCATTTTATTTTTAATCTTATCTTTTTTTTCTTCTTCTGTTATATCTAATTGTCTATCTTTTAACAGTTTCATTGTTCTTCTATTTTGGGTCAAAAGAAGATGAAAAACACAGGACATATAGACCAAAAGGAAGTTTATAAGTCGTTTGAAAAGTAAATGTTCTGTTTTAGTGGTTAACAACTCAATCTTTAGGGTTTTATATAAATTAAAAGGTCTTACTGATAATCTTTAGGTTTTTCTCTTGAATCTGAAAGTACTTCAGAGTTACACAAAGTGCCTAGTATTCTTCTCCATTTCATCCAATATTCTCTTCATCTTTGTCATTTTCACTCTTAACTCTTACTTTGGGTCTAATCAATGAACCTTTTACTTCAATGATGTTACGAGAAAGATGCATTAGCACCAAAAGATTAATTTGTTAAAACAAGGGTTATGCTTTTTCTCTTTCTAATCTTAATCCATTACTTGAGGAAAACAATCAATGCACAAACCAACTCCTCAAAAGTTGACACTTTTCCGTATTAGTCTTTTCAAATTAAGTGATTATTTATAATTAATCAGGCATCAAGTAATTAAAAAGGAACTTCATCTCCATGTTGCTGGCCTGGTTTCTTAATTATCCACCCAAATATTTCACTAGCAAAAGGCATGTAGTCTCAAGTTTGTCCAGTAAGTTTAATAATTACTGCAGACTATGGAATACAAAAAGTAAAAAACTCAAAACGGACTCCTGGTAGATTCTAGTAAATATCCAATACTATATCTAAGGAATCTTAATGCAAGTAATGTTTCTTTATGAAAATATGCAAGTAATAATTCTATCAATAATAATAATAATTTTAAAATTGTGAATATGGTAACTTCATCAGGGAAAAAAAAATTTTGTCCATAACAATGTTGATTAGCTGGTCACCAAATTATTGGTTCTATCAGTAAGCCCNAGCTTGTATAATTTTGTTGTATGAGTTTAAGACTTTTTTAAGGATGTTTGAGTTTTTTTATGGATTTTTAATGTTTTTATAGGAATTTTTGAGGATTTTTAAGATTAAGGAATTAAGGTTTTTTAGTAGTTTTTTAATGATTTTTAAGGTTTTCTATGGATTTTTAAGAATTTTTAAGGTTTTTAAAGATTTTTAAAGATTAAGGTTTTTTTTTATAGTTTCTTTAAAGATTTTTAAGTCTTTTTAAGTATTTCTAATGATTTTTAAGAATTTTTAAAGATATTTATGTTGACTCCATTAGTTTTTGATAATAATAAAACATTATCATTCATTTGTGTTTAATTTTTCTACTTAAGTGTGCAAGACAAATAATGTATGAAATTAATAAATCAATATTTCAAAGTGTATATAAAAAAAAAAAAAAAAAAAAGAAAGTTTTTTTTTTTTTTTTTTTTTTTTTTTTTTTTTTTTTTTTTTTAATTTTTTTTGTTTTTTTATATTATTATTTATATTTATATTTTTTAAAAAAAATTTGTAAGTTATGAATACAAATTATTGGTTCTATCAGTAACCAAATATAATTATTGGTTGTATCAGTAAGACCATTTATTATTTAAATGGTTCTATCAGTAAGACCATTTGGGCCCAATTCTAATTAATTATTTAAATTATAGAAATGTTAAGCATAGAAAATATAACTATAAACATAGATTCCACATTAAATACATTGATTAAACTCTTGTAAAGAAAATAAGTGAAACTAATTCACATCGTTGCGTGCATTGTCAATGTCCATTGTTACAAAAGATGCAGCCAAAAGAAGAAGAAAATAATTATACTTTGTAACGAGTATTAGCTTTAATTATGTTTTGACATTAAATCAATGAAAAGTTTCCTATCATTTCTCAATTGAAGACAAAATCTCCTATTCTTCCATTGGGCTTTTCTCCTCACATCTACACTGGGCACTGGTAGAACGGGCTGTTTTTGGGCCTTTGGTCCGAAACATGATAGATTAAAATGGCCCCTTAGGCCTTGGGTCAAATTCCTCAGTGACTACTTTGCGTTACGTGGCGAGATTTGATTGGGTAACGTGCATGGAGTTGTGTCATCTTCAACGGCATTGGATACAGCCTTCCACCCACCTTCTTTTTCTTCTTCTGCTTTGGGTGTTGTTGCTGGTTTTTGATATTTTTATTTCTTAGCAGGGTTTGTATTTACTTAAAGAGTTAAACTAACTTTTCTCAAAGTAAAAGAAATAAGAATATGAGATTATTTATTAGCTTGGTAGCAGTTTTATGTATCTTATGGAGCAATGTTTTAGCCGATCAGATTTTCCCATCTCATGTAGGTAAGCCCATACATATTTCTTTTTAATCTCAAAATTCAACTTTTTAATGTAAATTCCATAGTTTTTTTTTTTTGGTCTAATTCATCTTAATTTTGTTATTTTGCATCTGGGTTTTTCTTTAATTTTTTTCTTTTCATGTGTGAAACATAGAAGAGTTGAGATCATGAGGCTTATTACAGAACGTAAAATATTTATGCTTAGTGATTTCCTTGTTTGCTTTTTTTTTTTAGATTAATGAATTTTCCTGGGTTATAAGACATACTACTTATTATTGTTAATGAGTATAATGTACTTGTTTCAAGCTCCTTGTTTATTTACAAATAGAGAGTGATTTATATGAGCAGAAATAGATGACTGAGTTATTTTTGTGCTTGAGTGGTAAAATGAGCACCAAAGACAGGAAGGAGCTTCTTAGAGCTAAAGCCCTTCATAGTAAGAAAAGGGGATGTTGTGGTTTTTGATTTTAATTCAGCTGAGTATTGTAATAAAATGGGGTGAACATTAGATATAAGATTGTTCTTCAGTGGCCTGAGATTGATGCCTACTTCAGTTCTCGGGCTTTTTACCTGGCAGTATGGTAAATATTTGTTATGATCTAAGTAAAAAGATTGCAGCATCAAAGTGTTGTTTCCCTTTCCCCCCAATTAGAAAGAGTTTGCAATTGTATTTAGTTTTTTAATTGTGAATGCTGACTATGTTAGGCAAATGTTTTTTACAGAGTTGCTAATAGGTTTAAGTTGACTATTGATTTGTTGAGAGAAAATTTATGCTAAGAGCTTGTGCATCTGTGGCTAATTAAAGGCTATTGGTACTTAAAATACAGAGCGAGAAATTTCAGAAACAAAGTAATCCAGAGACTGAATAAAATAAAAGTAGAATACACTATCTTCTCGTACAACAAGGGCCTTTAGAAAGATCTATTAATTTGGAGTAGTTAAGCTATACTCAGGCCATATTAGGTGCCAATAATGATTATTGTCTTACACAAATAAGTCTTTGTGGGTGATGTTATCATATGCAGAGTTTCCATCCAACTATATTGAAATTGATTATTGGCTGTGGTCGTAGTTTTCTGATTTTAGTATTTTAGAATATTGGTTCTACTGCTTTCAAGTTTGTCGTGCTTGCTGATGCTTCTTTGATACTTTACTGATCAACAGCTGGCACATTTGGCCGGAGCTCCCGTGAACCAAAATACAAGATTGAGTTCCATACAGAAGATTCCCCCTACCATCCTGTAAGTAAGCATAGGATTTTAAACATATGTTTGCTCTTCAGTGCTGCTTTTGATACAATGTGGATGAACGCTTTGCAGTTTCGTCTTTCCTGCTTATTGCTTCATATTTGATCTTAGTTGTAGATTTCGCAACCATGTCCCTGTATTTACAATATGAGTACATCAATCTCTACCATTGATAAGGAAGGTTTTCTTTCTTGCCTCTCCTTTTCTACTGATCATTCTCGTAGGTTCATTCTTCGTGTACCATCCATATCTATCTCGTTAAAAATTTCTTCAAACATGAAAATGGAGTTTAAGTTTAGTAAGTAATGCCTTGTTAGTGCCACTATGACCCTTTTAGGATCTTATTGCATGATGGAATTTGTATAATGAAACTACTAATTTTTTTGAGCAAGTAAAATTTGTAAACAGTGACATGTAAAAATCCTGAAACCACTGACACGTACATCTTAAGGTAGGCAGGAAGTTTTTAATTTTAAAGTTTTATACATAACATGCTCTTAATATTTGCAGCTTATAGTTGTTTTTCCTACTAACCAATTCAAACACATTAGCAACATGCATCTTCTGTACATCCTCATCATTGACTCAACCAAGGATCTCATGTTCTATGTTGGAATGCTTAAGAAATTTCTTACTTTGAAACTGGAGAGAATGTGTTGAATTTATGATTAGAGTGCGGCATGGTTCTGCTTCTCTGTGAGATGGTTATTAAGGATATAGGAATAATGAAATCTTGGCTTCTTAGTCCTGTCATAAATTTTGCCATGTGCTTGTAGCTTCAAGGGGCTGGTTTTTTCTTTCATGTAAACCTATCAAGTTCCATGTGGATTTTTTTCTTTTCTGGAACTGTGTTAATATTATAATGCCTGTAATATTGTGCAGGATGATGATCAAGAGTCTGTTGTTATGCCTAATAAAGATGGAAAGAATTTTTTATGTTTCTTGCCTAAGGTGGAGAAAGCTAAGACTGGAAAGCCAGTTACTCAGCAGAACACAAGCAGCATGATTGTGGAAAGTGAGAAACGGGTTAAACTGAAGACACCAGATGAACTACTGGAAGTACTGAAAGATCGCTGCTTTCTCAGAGTGAGCATTTGTTTCCTACAAACTGTTTGCTTGGTGTTTCCTATATTGAATGATGTTTCTGTCATCTAAAATCAAAACAAAATAAATTGAGAAAGCCTTTGTTCTTCCTTGGAATTACTTGCTGCGTATCTTGTTATCTGCTTACTCTACCATAAATGTTTTGTGCTTATACTATCAACTCTTTCATGCAGCAAGAGGGTTGGTGGTCCTACGAATTTTGCTACCAAAAGCAGTTACGACAACTACATTTGGAAGAGGATAAGGTAGTCTTTTAAGTGAACTTAAAGTGCTTCTATTTTACATTAGACCAGGCTTTTTTCACTGCTTTGAGGGTTATGTGTCTGAGGTATGTAGAATATCATGCTTTTTGAAATGAACTGCAGTAAAAAGGTACCAAATGTATTTGATTAGCAGAACCTGCTATGTGTACTCAACTGATGGTTTTGGACACTGAATATGATGTCGGCACCATCTATTTGATCTGAAGTAGTAATTTGTATCATAGGTGGTAGTAGTAATGGTTATTAAAAGCAGAAGCAGTATCTTTTGCTATCATAAAAATAATTTTGAGGATTCCTATGTATTCTCTAATACCTAATGAACATAGTAAGACCCCAACAGCAGTTTTTATTAATTTTCTATTGGGCATTTTCTTTTCATTTTGGAATTACTTGGACTTGAAGATCTGATAGTTTGTACAAGCGTGAAAAATAATGATATTTGTTAAATAACCATTGCAGGTGGTTCAGGAGTTTGTCTTGGGTGTATATGATGAAGAGGCCACTGCTGCTTTCAACCAGAATCTCTCTGATATCTCCACTTTAAAAGATCCTCGCTCAAAAGATGCATCACAAAGGTGTGACTTCAGTATGGTTTAAAAATTTAAGTTGCACTGACCATTTGGCGTCTTCAATTTATTTTATTTTTCCGAAAAAGAGTTTTCAAGTGAGGAAAAGTAAAAGATAATATTTAATTAAAAAGAAGGAAAAAAAAAGAAAAACATTAATAATCATATTGTCTCGTACAGGTATCATGCTCATCAGTATACAAATGGAACCACATGTGATCTTACTAATCAGCCCCGAGAAACGGAGGTATGAAGCAAAAAAGTTGCAGAATTTATATATTGTTTTTAGAGTTTCTTTGGAGGGAAAAAAGACCTAGTTTTTGGCTTTTAGATTTCTTTCTCATTTCTTTTAATGCTTTATTATTTTTATTTGCAGGTGAGATTTGTGTGCTCGGAGCCCAGAGCAATGATTAGTTCAATTACAGAGTTATCCACCTGCAAGTATGCACTTACTATTCAATGCCCCATGCTATGCAAACACCCGTGAGTCTCTCTCTCTACTCTATGTGCTAAGATTAGAACTATGGATGCTAGTTTTTGTGTATCTGATTGTGCCCATTGGAAAGATCGAAGATTTACTATTCAAGTGCCGAATAGGGAAGGGTATGTAGAACATGAGTGAATACTTCTTGTTATCCTTTCTTCTCAATAGATACACTGTCTAGTCACCTGAAAAAACCAAGCATTGGGCCATTAATTGAATGGTCAATGAGCAAGTGTTCTGAGATGCTGCCAAAAGTGCTGGATAGGTACAATTCAGGGAGAAAAAAAACCTTCTCGAGATGTTTTATATAACAGAAACAGAAGGGTAGAGTTTACCAGCTGCCACTAATCTTGTACCTTTTCTCACTTGGGTCAGCGAACTTTTAACTTTTACCAATAGGTCACATAACTGTCGATATATACCAATTAGTTATACTAGCAAACAACAACATTATAAATACTGATGAAGTGTTGACAGGCTTTCAAATTGGCATCCATAATTATCTAGTTAGCGCAGTTTGTTGCAGTGAAGGAACTTTATATCTCTCTGATTCGCGTGGGCACATGAAACAAAAAAACAAAGGGGCCAGGGGGTGTATAATGTTTCCAATGCCACCATTTAATTTTGTATTTTCTGGTGTTTATTTATTTATTTATTATCAAAAAAAAAAAAAACTGATTGCTGTCCTTGATTTTGCAGATTATTCCAAGAAGAGAGACCGGTGTGGCACACTATTAACTGCAATGTGCTTCCAAAGGATTACAAGGATAGCAAGGTTGAGGATGCACATATTACTATGATCATGGACTCGGAAGATCAATCCAGTTATGATTCAAGAGAATGAATGTTGTAAATCTTTGTACACTTTTTGGTCATTTATACAGATAAGCCTTGTCAAAGTAAAAGTGGTGCAGCATCAAATTAAAGAAGGATTGTTAATATCCATTTATTTTCCTCCCCTTCCTTTTCGGATTACATTCATTACTTTAAAAGATTATAATTCAAGAACTTAAAGCTCCACCATACATCTTTTATACTATTAGAATTTGGATTGAATGAATTATCAAATAATAAGAAAAACAGAAACAGATTGGAATTGGGATACTGCAGACGTTTGAAACTTTCCTGCATTGAAATGCAGAACTTACAGTACTGGGGAAATCATGCTGACTAAGCTCAACTCAATAGTTGCCGTCTTATTTTTACTTGCAAAAACTGTTTTTCTCTTCTTTTTCAAGATAGTTGCTAGTATTTGCACATCACCAATCTTCTGCCTTATTCCATCCGGTGTTGGGTTTTATTTTATCTTTTGTTATTTATAACTGCTTCTGAGTGATGAGATACACTCATATAAACTGTTTAGGGCTAGATGGGACAGAACTATAAAGTCAAGATGCAATAATTCTAGCCAGGTGGAATGCAGCATAAGTACAGACATTTATGCACATAAACGATCATGCATGCAAAGTGTAAACACACTTCATGTATGTATCCACATGTCGGTATTTACTTGCTGACATTAATAAGGCTGAGGATTCGAATGTGAAATGACAAGCTCTTTGTGTTGATAGACACAGTTTATAAAACCCCAGAAATTAATGACATTTACCATCTAAGCGGAGGCATGTATCAGTGGATACATCCTATTCACAAAGTAACTGTTTAGAACTGTTTTCTCATCATGAAGATAAAGCTTTGTTGCCATTATCTGTTGAAGCCAAAAGAGCCAAATACTCATTTATGGCTTCACCTTCTTTCGTAATTTCAATGTCATAGTCTGATAAAGCATCTGCAATTTCTATTTCTTTCGCAAGTTCATCTTCCATCTCCACATCCCGCTCTTCCTCGCCAGCAGTTGACGGACCTTCATCAGTATCATTGTTGGTCAAACTATCAGGGTTCACATTGTTAGGCTCTGAAGCAAGATTTCCATTGCTGTTAGCATCAACAGTGGGGAGTTGTTCAGATTCAGACAGCAGGCGACTAATGGTTTGCTCCATTGTTTCACCGTCCTGAACAGCAGCAACCACTGAACCCAGGAAAAGTATCAGAATGCTAATCCATGTTAAGTTCATACGGATAAATGAACAGTTTTGGAGATGCTTTTATCAAATTCGCATCCTCTTGTGCACTAAAAAGTTCTCATTATATATATATATATATATATATATATATATTATCACAACACACTAACATCCATGAATTTTGGCAGTGTGGTACTTTATTTTGTGTACATTTTCCAGTAAACTGAACAGATTGCAACTGTCTTTACCATTTGAAAGATATAATGTTTGTTATAAGAATTTTTAGTTTGCTCCAGTCATTCTTTTTGAGTGCTAACTATTTGTTATTTAAAAGTTTTCCCTCCCAATATGAATTATTAGAATGTTAAAACAGTTGGCAGATAATATCTAGAAGATATTTATGAGCCAATTCATTATATTAGTTTTCTAAAAGGAGCTGCTTGCCTGATTGTTGAGAATAATAACAAAAACACCTTTTCTTTTTCTTGTATATATCATTGCTCTTTTTTCTTGCTTTGACCATTTGGAAGCTTCATAGAGTTTAACATGAGAGCTTACATCGCACGAATTTAAAATTTGTTTCTAATTTTAGAATTGTTATGAGACATTAAAAATTATTTTTGATTGAAAATTAAAATTTGCCCATAATAATACTTCAATTTTGTAGAATTCCCTCCACACCCCTCCACACCCCTCCTCCCCCCAACACATAATATATGCTGTTTACAAAAATATCTCTGACAATAGTGGAGTCTATATGATAGAAAAAATAATTATAGAAAACCAGTACAGTAGTTTGGAACAGTTTCCTCTTACCTCTTGATCTGTCAAATCCCATGGATACAAGCTCTTCAATTCTAGCATTGGCAGTTCATTCCTTTCTTTTCCCTTTCCTTGATTCAATATCAAGCTGCATACCAAACATAAGAAGTGATAGCCAATAAAATTGAGAATAAGGAAAGTTTCTTGCAAAAAGCAGCCAACCTGTATTGCAGAATTAGTTTCTGGACTTGTTAAATCATCTAATGCCTTCTGAAAGTCATTCTCATTCCTCCGAAGGGCTTCTGCAGCAAGATTCTTTTCAAATCTGCCAAATCAAGAAAGTCCTAGCTTTCAGGAGAAAAGCTTTCGCTATGTATTGATAGTTATGGATGGTACAATAGAAGCTTCAAAATAACCTTAACATATTGTCCTTGTTTTCATTTTATTTTCATGACCATGAAGCTATGATTGGAAAACTTTCAACCCAAACTTCCAGCCCACAAGCATACAGTGAGATTATAGTTACCATATCATATTAATATGAAAATTAAAAAAAGGCAAACAAGAAGATAGGAGTGCCCTTCTCACCCAATGGCGACTAATTCTTTCAATTTCTCAAGATTCACAGCCTTCTTCAACGGTGTCACTCCATATTGTTTTTGCTCCCTGCAAATTTGTTGGGTTATTTATTTGTATATAAAGGGAATATGCCAGTTATAAATGAAACTTATGTTAAGTATATTTACACCCACATGATTTCCATTCTATGCCGGATATCATCCTCCCGCTTTTGTGCTCTCTTTGCCTTTTCATCAAAGAGAAAATCAACAGCACTCCCAATATCTTGATTGTTCAATCGCAATGCCCTCCTTGCATCATGTTCCTTGAAGCCCATGCTCATAACATGAGATAAGGCTTCGTCAGGCACTTGTAACTGAAATCAGCAGCAAAAAATTGGATTAATGTTGGGAAAGGATGTAAAGCCATAATGTTAATTAAGGTGGCAAAAACAAAAGAAATGGCAAGGAAAAAAAAAGAACTGAAAGTGGCAGAAGGAAGCAAAGGATGAGCAACAATAAATTGGGATAACCACAACTAATTGCTGATAAATTTTACCAGTTAATAATATCTGAATGTATTTTAACCTTTTTAAACTATTGATATATATTACTTCTATTATATTTAACCAATATCTTTCAGTAAATAAATGTTGCAATAATACAGCAAAGTAATTGCAAATCCAGTCGACTAATTCTTTATCTGTGAGATATGTCATTCGGTACTCCATTTTATTTTCCCATTGAAGGCAAATCTAAACCTGTGCTCAAGAGGATGCTGTCCACACACTGATAAGGGAATCCATATAGGATATTGAGAAGAGAGGAGCAGTGGTGGTCTCCCTGGACTGACCAGATCAACTACGCAAAAAATAAAGTGACAAATTCTCCCCTTTCTTTACATTAGAAGAAAGATGGAACAACCGGAGCCAGATATCTGAAAAGAGCTAGGTGCTTTGGGTTATAATTAAACTAACCTGTGAGAATTTTGCTTGTGCAGAGGTCAATGCCTTCCTAGATTCATCAAACTGACCATTATGATATGCCACTACCCCTTCCAACAACTCCAATCTCATATGTCTACAAAGAAAGCATGCAAAAGAGATTAACTTCACATTGCAACTAACAGCATTTTGACTACTGGCCAGAAATGTAGAAATTGAGTCTCTGAAACAATGTTTTGAAATACTGACAGTGCAAGCTCTGGCTGGCAACCAGCTTGAAGGAGTCTAACACGGGAGAGATCCTTTCCGTGACAACGTTCAAGCCCTTCTCTGGCTTTTTCAATACGTATTCCTGCAACTGAAAGCCAACTGATATCTCGAAGCAAGAAATAGCACCAAACCATGTCTATTTGCAGCATTGGTACATTGTCAACAAGCTGCAAGCAAACACATACAGCCAAATATGTAGGATATTAAGAAAACATTCTTGACAAATATAGTCTAATCCAGAGAAAATTTTACGTAGAGATGAAATATATCTTTCACTTTAAATCCAAATTAACATGCAAGCAATTATTCAATACCCAATGCATGTTTAAAATTTTGAAAAGATTACCTAAAAGCCTTTAGCTATTTCCAAAAAATATAAACTGAACAACAGCATGGCTTAAAAGTTATTCTGAAAATGTATCTTCTTTAATTCTAAGAAAGAATGTCTCACCTCAAGGACCTTGGGATCACAAAGAGAGAAGGCCTCCTACAAGAAAGAAACAAGGCACTTAATTTAATGAGTGCTCAAACTCACCGGAAAAACATTTTACTGTATAACCTTATTATCAGCTTTGCTGACAAATGTTCAATGAAAGCTATTCCAACAATCTGGTTGCAAGCAAGAAAAAAATAAAAACAAAATTGAGTGCTGAAGCAAATGTGGGCGGATGCTAGCAACTGACCTCCCCCATTGTGAGCACTTCCAGTGCGTCTTTATACAGTTGTCTCCTAATTAGATTCTTTGCATTTGCATGAAGCATCAGACCCATCATCACTGCCCTATTTAAAGAAAATTCAAATCTTATTCTAGTTGTAAAAACGAGGCCAAAGGTTTAACACATAAGAATAAATTCCATACCGCTGATCAGTCTCAGTTCCTAATTGTACTGTTTGCCCTCCCTGGTCTTCAAGTTCAATATTAAAGTCTTCAATTGGCAACGAGCCATCTACATGCCTCTTGGAAAGTGCAGTGGCAGCCGCCCTGTCAATAGAGATAGCTATGAGTTAGTAACTGGTGAATCTGCACAACAATATGCAACAGTACAGAAAAAATACAGAGAAATGAATTATTTTCCCAGCCTACCAAATCCTGAAAAGACAATGACTTCAGAATGCAGGAAAACTATAAAATAAACACATCCAGTAAAAAAATTCCTCTATCATTTTGACAAACTTGCCAAGAAGGTCCTTGTACTATTTGCAAAGGTAAGTCCTTGGTTCATCTGAAAAGTTCAAAGAGTGGAAGAGACATTTTTGAAGGTGTTCCCCCCTCTTCAAATAACAACACTGAAATTTGCAGTTAAGACAATCGATTCTCCAATTAGACACTTTATATCATCTCAACTTAGGGTAAACCGTAAAGGACTAACATCTCTCTACACGGAAACATAGTAGTATTTCATTATCAATTCAATCATAGACTTCAGACTACATTACACCACTTTGATTTTATTACATGAAACATTGAATCAATTCCATAAAAAATAAGAAAAAAGTAAAATCAAAATACCTCGTGGAATTAACTACGCTGAAAACAAAAGAGGAAAAAAGAGAATTCCATCTCTTTATGTACAAACCCAAAACAGTCACAATTCAATTATAATATACAAGCCAAGAAAACATAAGGAGAAATAACCCAGAAATATGCCATGAACACAATTCCCCTTTTGGCATATTTGATTGACAAGCCGAATACCAAAAATACATGAAAATCATCATAAATATCAATTTTTTTTTCATAAAACAATAAATTTGCCAACTTTGATTAAATCCAGAATTCGAATGAAACCAAAAACCCAATAAGCAGTCAGTTACTTTTCTATTAAATTCAATACTAATCAATCATTAAAAGAAACACAGAGAGAAAGAGAGTTGACGAAAAGACTCACTTGACTCGAGCAAGTCTACGAGAGCGTTCTTCCTCAGCCATCAACTCATGTTTCAAGGACTTGCCTTCATCAACAGAGACACGACTGGCCAAAATCTTAGCGTTGTTTTTGATACCCAAGTGGCTTAACTTTTCAGTGCCGTCACCATCTTTCAATACTTTACCTGCACATATAAGGTTAATAGAGTCAGGACCTTCGACGTTTGATCGTTTGGCTACCTCTTCCCTCAACATGGCCATCGTCCAATTCTCCAATTCTAACTCTATCACTCCTGCCCATGTCCCTCCGATCCTCAATTTCGCCATGGCAGCAAAGATGTTCTTTTTTTCTTTTAGCATGAGAGTGAAAAGTAGAGTGCGAGAGATAAAAATGGGAGAATTAAATGGTGTCGTGTATATTTATAGATTGAGGAAAAAAAAGTAAAGTTGATAGGGTAACTTCGGGAGCAAGGTTACGTAGTTCTATTGTGGCACGTTTGGTACAGGGAATAGCATAGCTATTCCCCTCTATTCTCGGTCATTTCCTATTTTTTTGTTTGGTACAAAATTAAAATATGAAATAATAATTTCGTAGAAATAAAAATTTTACCAAATAAGGTAAAAGTCATCTTTATCTATTCCCTTCTCTCCCTGGTAATAGCTATTCCATGGCTCATGGAATAGCTTTCAAATATATAATGATCAAAATAGCCCTTATAACCTCAAAATATTACAACCGTATACCTATAAATACTTTTTTTCTCCCATTTTCCCTTTTCTTTCTCTCTCTTCTCCCTCTCTCATTCTCTCCCTAACTGGAACTCAACACCGGCTGCAACGGCAACGACGGGCGACGGCAGCAACCGAATATGATCGAAAAGCGTCGATCTAGTCTTTTCCGACAATATTGAACCGAGATCCAGCCAGATCTGGCACTCAACGGCCAGATCTCGTCGCGGGAAGCACCGGATCTGGTGCTTACCGACCAGAGCTCACGGTTGGATCTAGCACTCCACGACCAGATCCAGCCGCGGGGAAGCGCCGATCTGGCGCCATAGTGGCCAGATCTGACCACATGGTGCGTCAGATCGACATTTTGTTACACCGGTTGCCTTTCCGGCGACCGGCCCATGAAAAAAAAAAGGCAAAAATAGAATAAAAAAGAATAAATTATTTGTAAAATTTAAAATATTAATAGTTTATATATAATTGAAACATTATTAATATTAATATGATTAAAATATTAAATATTAATATTTAANTCCTCTGCCACTTTCGTCGCCCATTTCTTCATCCTCAGCCACAATCTCTTTCTCCTCCCTTCCCAATGCTTCTCCCTTGAATCCCTCCTCTATTCCCTCGCCCCTCTCCTCCTTCCCCTCGTCCCCCTCCATTTCCTCCATTTCCTTCCCTTTGGTCCAACCGCTTCCTTTCTCTTTCCTCTTCCATCTCCGAACCCTTTTGGCCTCGCTTTTTTCGAATTTCTAACCAACTTTCTCTCAGCTCCTTTCAACTCTTTTCTTTCCTCCCTCTTTCCCTCCTGATTCCTCCCTCGTCGCTACTCTTTTCTGCCTTACTCACGGTGCCTCTTACCAATTCCTCGCTTGTCGCTTCAGTTTTTCCTCCTTCGCTGATACTTACCGTGCCATCTACACAGTTTGCAAGTTAATCAACGATAAATTAGGCAATTCCCTCGATTTTCAAGCTGATATCATCCGTATTGTGGTGGGTTTTGGGTGGATTTCACTTCCCAATTGTTGCGGCGTTTCGAGGTTGATGGGCAGCTGATGGGTTTAATTGGGTTGTTTTTAGTTCAGGCATTGGTGGACTCTGAAGGTAGATTTTTGGATATCTCAACTACTTGGCCTTGTTCAAGAAAACCTTAATCAAGTTTGCCTCAAACAAAGCTTTTCTCATGAGTAGAGGAATCAAGAGAGTTATTAATGGGCCTTGTTATAAGCTTGGTGATGGATATTCAGTTCCTCAATACATATTGGACAATTCTTGTTTCCCTCTCTTGCCATGGCTTATAACCCCTTATTTGAGGCCCAATGAGGAAGGAGATAGTTTGAATTTACCCAAGAAAGAGTTCAATGCGGTGCACAGTCAGGCAATGGGATTGATTGAGATGGCTTTTGGGAGAGTTAGAGCTAGCTGGCAGTTTCTTTCTAAGAGGTGGAAAGAGAGATGTGTTGAATATTTGCCGTTTGTGATTGTGACGGGCTTTGTTGCATAATTTTTTAATATAGTTCAGCGAGTCATTGCCAGAAGAAAATGTGGAGGTCTTTAAGGGAGGGCGAAGAGGAGCTGAGGCCTGTCTTTGAAGAAAAGGTGAATGAGATCTGGCAGAGGATCTGGGATGCCATTGCTCAGCACTTAAATTGGGTGAGTTTGAGAAAATGAATGCCATAATTATATGCTCGCCAAGTGATAGTTGTAGTTTATTATCACCCTGGTAAATTGTATGTGAATACTTCAATGTTATATAAGAATTGCTTTTGATCCAGTTTGCTGGGGGAAATATGTTGATATCTTTGGATCCTAGACAGTTTTGAATACACATGGTGTAGAAATCTAATGTAGAATTACTAGTTCAAAGATTATTCTTTTCAATGTTGCAAACTTACCTAACCATAGCAAAAAGCTGCTAGTTAGAGAACTTCAGTTTAAAATACTTCATGTTTTAGTCAAACAAGAACACAAGCTTCTTCTGTCTAATTTCTAAACAATAAGTTGGCACAAAAAGTTGAAGTTCCAAATTACAATTCTTCCTTTCATTTAAGTAAGGGTAAAAAGAACATAGAAATAGAAGCATTATATGAACAGAGTGTGATTGTTGGAAGCCAAACCATTTTTTGATTAGCACTCCAAAGAACACCATTTAAGAAGACATTACAAATTATACACGGGAAACAACCATGTCTTGATGCCACTAACTTTTTCCTATCGTAAGATGAATTTGAATTGAGCAACCTTAAATCTGTCACAATGAAGTCCTTGTATGTTGGTTGGTTCACAAAGAAAAGTCATTTGCCAAAAGGAAATAATTAGTAACATGCACATAATCAGTTGGTAGATTGTATTGTCCAAGGTCACCAACTGATGATTTGCAGTTGGGACTTCATTGATAAATTATTTTCCCCCACATTGAAGAGAATCTAAGAGTTGTTTTATCTCTTGACTCTTGCAAACATACCCACCCATGATAGAAAGTTGCTACATTAGTGAACTTCAGTTTTTAGTCACACATTATCACAAGCTTTTTTCGATCTGCACAATAAGTTAAAGCAAAAGGTTGAAATTTGACAACGTATTTTTCTTTTTCCTATCCTTTAAGGGGATGGAGAAAAAAGAACATAAAGAATAAAGCGAGATTATGTGGATCATAACCCAGGCTACCCTAATTAAAGTTGAGACTTTCATTTCAATGCCACCAAATTCTGGTTTGCATTCTTAACAAAATTATCAAAGAAGACACTGCTAAATGTACAAAGGAAAACTGCTATATTTTTACTCACCATGTGAGTAGTTTGATTTAATAATGGTGGATCTGCAACAACTCTTACATGAAGGAGGTTGCCAATGAAAGTTTCATTTAGCAGAGAAAAATGGTTAGTAGCACAAATTAGTAACATGCACAACAAAAACTAGTAAAGGAGTTACAAATGTCATGATCAATACTGTCATTTGTATTGTTGAGGAGTGAATTTTGCCGCTCATTTTGTTCTAGAGATGATCCAAGCTTGCTACTTGCAAAATGATTAATTGGGCAAGAAACATATTGTAGTAGAATTTCCATAGACAGGCTCTTTATTCAAATTCTTAACAAGAAAGGTAAAAGTTTGAAGCTTTTTGGTGGAAATGTAAATCTATTGGCTACATATTCAACAATGGAATTCTCTGGGGAGATTGTCTACCACAAAATTGAAGCATGAAGTAATGCCCATTTCGATATGATAGAACCATGCTCGCCTCCAATTAGGATTTATGTAAAGCACAACAGCAAAACCCAATAGCACTATTATGTAAGACACAATGAAACTCACAAAAAAGACATCCATGTCAATTGAACCATCTTCTTCTCTAGCCTTTTGTATCAATGATGGTTCAGTTGCAGAGCAGCTCTTCTGCAACGGTGGACCACAAAGAAAAAGATTTCCCAGGTAGCTGCTTTCTTCAAATGTTGCAAATTGTGCGGTCCTTTCAGGTGTACTTCCAGATAAATTATTGTATGCCACACTGAAAAAAGACAAGAAAGATAACCCCACAAGTTGAGGAGGGATTTTCCCGCTCAAGTTGTTGTAAGAAAGATCTAGACTCTCAATTTGCCTAAGCTTAGAAAGTGCTGCTGGGATTGGTCCTGTCAAACTGTTGTGAGATAAGTTCAAAGCAAAAATCTTCAGGAAGTTTTCGACTTTGTGGGGTATCTCACCAGTCAACTTGTTGCAAGAGAGATCAATTCCAGACAGGATTGTAAGGATTTTTCCCTTGTAAGAGTAAGATATGTTTTTCGTTGTGAACTCTATTGGCTCTTCAGTGGAGAAAGAAGTATTAACTAGGGCAACAGTAGTGACATAATGGACATAATCTTGGGATACATCGTTCAGTGTTGTAATCTTCAAGCAAGACGGAATAATACCAGAAAGATTATTGTGAGAAAGATCAATCAAGCTTAAGTGACCCAGCTTGCATAACTGAATTGGAATCTCACCTTCAAAATGGTTGTTATTTAGGAGAAGATAACTCAATTGATAAAGCTTGCCAATCCAATTTGGAATGTTTCCACTTAAGTGGTTATTGCTGAGGTCTAATGTCACCAAAAGATTGCTGTTACGAAATGCATTTGTTAGCTGCCCTTGTAGCTTGTTTTTAGATAAATGAACTTGACTAATCCGTAAAGGGCTGAAACAAGATGGTAGACTCCCAGAGATGTCATTAGCTGAAAGGTCCAGAAGTTTAAGTTTAAGATTGAGCTGGCAAAACTCCACAGGGATTGAACCTCCAAGATGATTATTTGCCATGATAATTTCTTCCAAACTTGACATATTCCCCATCCACTTCGGTATCCCACCAAAAATTGCGTTATTGCTTAAATCTAACCTAGACAATCTTGACAAATTCTCCATCCATCTTGGTATCTCATCAAAGAGTTGATTATTGCTAACATCCAATATTGACAAAAATGAGCAATTAGACAAACAATCTGGGATGCTTCCAGAGAAGTTATTCCCATCCACTTGCAACTCTCTCAAGTTTGTCAGGCTAAAATTTGCAGAGAAAATCTGGCCTTGCAGTCTGTTGTTTGATAATATGAGGACACTTAATAAGGAGCAGCCCATGGCCAAGTGTTCGGGTAATCCACCCGACAATTGATTGTTAGACAAGTCCAAGGATCGTAGGGAATTCATACCACCGATGGAAGCCGGAATGCTACCGCCAAAAGAATTTTTTGACATGTTCAGAAACGTTAACGATGGTAGTTTTGCTCCAATTTCTGTTGGGATGCTGCCATTGAAGAAATTGATGGAGACATCTAAACCTGATAAATCCAAATGTGAAGCGAATGGTAGCCGAAAAGGTCCCGATAGGGAGTTGTTGATGAGAATTAGTGACTGTAATTTCTTGTTGTTTCCCAACAACCAACCTGGGAACTGCTCTCCCTTGAAATAGATGTTAGAGAGATCAACAAACTGCAAGTCATGTTGATGATAGAGGAATTGAGGAAATGATCCAACATCTCCACAACAAGATAAACTGATCCTATTCAGTTGGAATCTTGGGCTCAAATGATGCATCTCGGTTTCAGCATATATGGAATTATTGTCTGCATAGATATACTTGAGCTTTGAAAGGTTGAAGAAGGGTTCTAATGAGCTGGGGATTTGAAAGTTATTATTTGAAAGTCTCAACGTACTGAGGGACGTTAGACTCTTAAGGAAAAATATATTACCAGAAAATTGATTGGAAGAGAGATCTATATTTTCAAGGGACGTGAAGTTGGAGAAGCATTCCGATAAATTACCCTTTAGATTATTATAGTCGATATCAACCTCTCGAAGATGCGTCGATTCACAAAATCCTGTAAACGTATTATTATATCAATTATTAAACATTAAAGAGGTTTGTCCCCAGAACAAGAAAAAAAAATAAAAGGGAAGGAAAAAAAAACATAAACAAATAAACATGAAACAGCTATTCCGTCCCTTGGATCTCGTCAGTTATTGACTCTCCACAATATTTAAAGAGTTAAAAAGAAAAAGGGATAATATATATAGGAATTGCATGTTGAGGTGTTTTGTGTTTGTTTAGTATGTTTCATTACCTTTTAAATGGGTATGATAGAAGAGTGATTTTAATTTGGATAATGTTCAAATGCAAAAGTGATAACACAAATAGGATAGAGGAATAATGTTCAAATGCATGCAAAAGTGACAGCATGAATAAGACAAAAAAAGTACTTAAAATAAGGTAAGGTAACTTAGAAACAGAATAGAATAGCAAAAGAGAAATTAAGAGAGGGTAATATCAATCTCAACCTTGTTTTGGTAAGGTGCCATTGAGTCCACAATTCCATAATGATAAAAACTTCAAAGAAGGCATTGCTCCAATTGTTTGAAGAATGTTGTTTTCCAGGGGAGTGGAGTATATGCGTAAAGATTCCAAATTCTTCAAATGAAGTAGGCCTATATTGCAAGAACAAAAAAAATTACAGAAATAAAAAAGATATATTTTCAAGTGCAAATAATATTAATAATAATAATATGTGGGTAGATAATAGATACGCAGTCAACAATATACATATATTGTTTCATTAGGTTGATTATATTGTTTTGCTTTTTTATTCTTTGAGCATAGAGGGGTTTATTTGACAGACCCAATAAGTTATAAATTATTGAAAAATTTAAGGAACATTCATTTAATAATTTTTTCTAATTTTAGATAAATGATTTTAAATAAAAGAATTTAGCACTATTCTAAACTACAGTCTTACTCTCTTAAAACTCTTTTCTGTTTTTACAATTATAATATAATTTTCCCTTTTTTTTTCCTTAGCAACTATATTACAAAAGCTAATAAAGTTTCTTCTTCTTCTTTTTAAACAAATATATTACCTTTTTCCTTTTCCTTTTATCTTTTTTCCCTACTTTATACTTAAATGATCACTTGGAAAACCTCTTTCCATTGGAATTTTCATCCTCATATGTATCCTATCATAAACCACAATTTTAACAATTATCTAAAAATAAATATTAAGATACTTAATCAAATTTTTTTTAATCTAGTAAAATAATAAAAAAAATATATCAACAAAGTTAAACGACTACAAATAAAAATTGTTAATGACAATTTTAAACAAAATCAACAACTTTCCATACATTTTAAGGCACTATATTTTTCATTAATTATATTAATTTTTATATCATCATTTACTATTTTTTTCGTTAATGATTAAAAATTATTGTAATATTTATCTTTGCAGCCCAAGAAAAATCACCTACTAATATTTATGTTATGAGTATGCAATTTAAAACCTTAATATATGATGGCATGAGCTAATTAATGGATGGTTGACCAAGTTGTCTATATGTTCTTCAAAAGAAGAAAGCTCACATAAATGTAAATAGGAAGATCCAGTCAATATCATAGCTTCACAAAATTTATTAAATTGTTTTACTTTTTTTTTTCATTTGTTAAGGGTCTATTGCAAATAGACTTATAAGGAGTAATATACATTACTGAAAATTTTATGGAACAATATTCATTAAAAAGAGTTCTTTTAATTTTGAATAAATGATTGTTTGAATGACCAGTGCTAAGAAATATGTATTCAATCTAAACAATGAAATAAGTAAAATGGATTAATAACTGACAAATTGAAAAATCTCACTTACCATGCATAGAGAGGTTGCCATTCACCTCACAATAGTACAGGAACAAATTCTTAAGAGAAGTCAGTGTTCCAATATCTTGAATAAAGTTGGAAGGGAGAGATGAATATCCCACGGTCAAGTCCTCCAAACTTGTCAAATTTTGCCAAACTGTTCAATAAAAAAGTTACGAAATTATGTTTCGAAGGACATACATTAGTTGCAAATTACTAAAAGTTTATAATAAAAAATTAGTATTTAGACTTTGTTTGGTTGATATTTTTGTTTTGTTTTGTTTTTTTAAAATATGAATAGAAAGGAAAAGTTAAAAAATAATAGAAAATAAAATACCAATAACAAAAAGCATAAAGTAAAAATAAAAAACAAAAAGTAAATATCAATCAAATCAAATTTTAACAATTATATAAAAATAAATATTTATTTCATAATATTAAGTTACTTAATCAAGATATTTTTGAAATTAGTAAAAGAATTAAAAAATATATCAATGAAAGTGAAGGTAATTGAAATAAAAATTGTTAATGACAATTTTAAACAAAATTCAACAACTTTCAATTCAATTTTAATCCACTGTATTTTTCATTAATTATATTAATTTTATATCACTTACTATGTTTCTCTTTGATTATTAAAGATTATTGCAATATTTAGCTTTGCGACTAAGAAAAATCACCTACTAATATCTATGTAATGAGTATGCAATTTAAAACCTTAATATATGATGCCATGAGCTAATTAATGAATGGTTGTCCAAGTTGTCTATATATTCTTTAAAAGAAAAAGGTCTATGAAATCAAACAAGAAGAAAAACAAATATATATATATCATA